>NW_027649784.1:1298489-1488601 GCF_965287045.1 Carcharhinus amblyrhynchos | reverse complement strand
GGGAGGGAGGGAGGGAGGGTGGGGCGGAGGGAGGGAGGGAGGGAGGGTGGGGCGGAGGGAGGGAGGGAGGGAGGGTGGGGCGGAGGGAGGGAGGGTGGGGCGGAGGGAGGGAGGGAGGGAGGGTGGGGCGGAGAGAGGGAGGGAGGGAGGGAGGGAGAGAGGGTGGGGCGGAGAGAGGGAGGGAGGGAGCGGCGGAGAGAGGGAGGGAGGGGCAGAGAGAGGGAGGGAGGGACGAGGGAGGGAGGGGCGGAGAGAGGGAGGGAGGGGGGCAGAGACGGGTACTCGGGTACGAACAGTAATTGAGTTTCTGTAGGCTGGTAGTGTGTAAACTAGCTTGCTGACCCCCATCCCACGAGCCAAGTCCAAAGATTTAACCTGACGGTCCCAGTGCAGTGCTGAGGGAGCGCCGCACTGTCGGAGGGTCGGCGCTGAGGGAGCGCCGCACTGTCGGAGGGTCGGCGCTGAGGGAGCGCCGCACTGTCGGAGGGTCGGCGCTGAGGGAGCGCCGCACTGTCGGAGGGTCGGCGCTGAGGGAGCGCCGCACTGTCGGAGGGTCGGCGCTGAGGGAGCGCTCTCTGGACGTGGCAAAACCACTGTCAATATTTGGAAGAAGGGTCTGGAACTCTCGCTGTCATTGCTACCCCGGCTGCCTGTGGGATCTTGCTGTGTGCAGAGAGACGGCCGTGACTCCTACAGGAGCCACACGCCTGGGTGCCAGTCCGCGGGGATTATTAGCACGCTTGCCTGGAGCGCTGACACAGGCAGTGATGTTTTGCTCTGCAGCGTGTGAGATTCACCACAGCCTGCGTCTCAGGCCGAGTTTGGTTTCAGATTGGGCTGCCAGCCAGAAGCAGCGCCAAGTGTGTGTGTGTGTGTGTGTGTGTGTTAGTGAAGGTGTGCCTGTCCTCGCTGGCACTCACTTAACTCCTGACAGTTGCCAACATCGAGCTCACCTGCCAACCCCTGACCTCTGCCCCGCCTGACCCCTGAACCACCCATCACTGGCCAGCTACTCTCCCCTCAGCCCCCTGCTCGCGACCCCACTCAACCAGTGCTCACAAACTGTGTGTACCTCAGAGACACAGAAGCTGCTTATAGCCCCATCCCAATCGGGGATCCACCGTCCAACACAGAATCACAGAGATATACAGCACAGAAACAGGCCCTTCTCATCCATGCTTCCTATCCTGAACTAATCCCCCAGCAGCGAGTTCCAGGCACCCACCACCCTCTGTGTAAAAAACCTGCCTCGTACATCTCCTTTAAACCTTGCCCCTTAAACCTGTGCCCCCTAGTAATTGACTCTTCCATTGTGGGAAAAAGCTTCTGACTATCCACTCTGTCTATGCCTCTCATAATCTTGTAGACTTCTATCAGGTCTCCCCTCAACCTCCGTCGCTCCACTGAGGACAAACCAAGATTTTCCAACCTCTCCTCAGAGCTAATGCCCTCCGTACCAGGCAACATCCTGGTAAACCTTTTCTGTACCCTCTCCAAAGCCTCCACATCCTTCTGGTAGTGTGGTGAACAGAATTCCAGATACTTTCTTTCATTGGATCCAAGTTCCGCCAGCTGCCGTGGTGGGATTCGAATCCGGGTTCCCCAGAACATTAGCTGGAGTTTCTGGATTAATAGTCTAGCGACAATACCCTGACCATTAATTGTGTAAATCCTGCCCTTGGTGTTCGTACCAGAGCGTGACACCTCGTATTTATCTGAATTAAACTCCACCTGCCGCTCCTGGGCCCATGTCCAGTTGATCAAGATCCGTAGGGTGATCACCAGATCCACAGATCCAGCCTGTTGTTAGCGGCAGACGGTCGGAGTTGTGGAGACGGTGGAAATTGGATTTCAGACAGCAGATCTCAAGGGTAGGCACTGACAGTGGACGAACTAAACTCCCCAGACAGGATAAAACAGCCCAAAGGCATCACGGGGCTATCAGTGACACATCCCTTTCACTGCACAAACATTGCAAAGGTTCAAGAAAGTGGCTCACTTCTCAAGGGGCAATTAAAGATGGACAAATAAATACTGGGTTGCCCACATCCTATGAATAAATCTTTTTTAAAAATAAGGATATATTGGGGCAGGTGATCAAAAGCTTTGTCAGAGAGAGAGAGAGAGAGAGGTTTCAGGAAGTTACTGTGAAATTCTCCCAGTCACCACAACTCCTGTTTGGGTAACACTGAGGGAGAATTTAGCACGGCCAATGCACCCTAACCAGCACGTCTTGAGAGAGGAAACTGGAGCACCCGGAGGAAACCCACGCAGGGTGAGAATGTGCAGACTCCACACAGTGACCTGGAATTGAACCCGTGTCCCTGGCGCTGTGGGGCAGCAGTGCTAACCGCTGTGCTGGAAAAGGAAATTTGTGGTCTCTGGGTGATGGGCGGTGGATCAGGCCGAGAAGTGAGATGGAAGAGGGGAGCAACAGAACCTTGATCAATTGGGGCGGCACGCTGGTTAGCACTGCTGCTTCACAGCGCCGGGGACCCGGGTTCGAGTCCCGGCTTGGGTCACTGTCTGCACAGAGTCTGTACGTTCTTCCCGTGTCTGCGTGGGTTTCCTCCGGGTGCTCCAGTTCCCTGAAAGGTTAGGTGGATTGGCCATGCCAAATTGCCCCTTAGTGTCAGGGTGATCAGCCAAGGTAAATACATGGGGTTACGGGGATAGAGTCTGGTTGTGATTGTTGTTGGTGCAGATTCGATGGGCCGACTGGCCTCCTTCTGCACTGTGGGATTCCGTGAGAGCAAAAGAGCTTCAGAGAGTGAGCGGACGATACGGAGGGGGAAGGCCCAATCCGAGGCATCCCGTTAGAAACAAGGCCCCCTCTCCCCAGACATGGTTCCCGGGGGCGGATTCCACCGCCTACCTTCACGGCTGAGCCTGGGGTGAAACACTTGGTTCCACTGCTGCCCCCCAGACCCAGTGCGGATCCAGGTTTGCTGAGGCAGTGGCGCTGACACCAGCAGAACTTGCCCAAATCTGGAGTCTGAAATAGCTCAGGATCCTCTCTCTGTGATCACACACAGCAATCCATCACGCAAACCAGCCTCCCATCCACTGACTCTGTCTACGCTTCCCGCTGCCTCAGGAAAACATAAGAACATAAGAAATAGGAGCAGGAGTAGGCCATCTAGCCCCTCGTGCCTGCCCTGCCATTCAATAAGATCATGGCTGATCTGTCGTGGCTCAGTTCCACATTCCCGCCCTCTCCCCATAACCCTTAATCCCCTCGCTTATCAAAATCCCATCAACTCACGTCTTAAAAATATTTAGCGAGGCAGCCTCCACCACCTCAACGGGCAGAGAATTCCAGAGATTCACCACCCTTTGAGTGAAGAAGTTCCTCCTCAACTCCATTCTAAACTGCCCCCCCTTTATCTTGAGGCTGTGCCCCCTCGTCCTACTGTCCTTTCTGAGCAGGAAGAGTCTCTCCACCTCTATCCTATCCATCCCATTCATCATCTTATACGTCTCAAAGAGATCTCCCCTCATTCTTCTAAACTCTAACGAGTACAAGCCTAGTTTATTCAGCCTCTCCTCATAGCTCAACCCCCTCAACTCCGGCATCAGCCTAGTAAACCTCCTCTGCACTCCCTCCAAGGCCAAAATATCCTTGTGTAAGTGCGGCGACCAAAACTGCACACAGTACTCCAGCTGCGGCCTCACCAATGCCCTATACAGCCGCAGCAAGACCTCCCTACTTTTATATTCAATCCCCCTCGCGATGAAGGCCAGAATCCCATTCGCCTTCCTGACCACCTGCTGCACCTGCAAGCTGGGTTTTTGCGACTCATGCACAAGGACCCCGAGGTCCCTCTGCACCGTCGCCTGCTGCAGTTTTTCACCACGTAAGTAATAGTCCTTCCTACCATTATTCCTACCAAGTGGCCGGCATAATCAAGGACCCCAGTCACCCCGGACATTCTCTCTTCCACCTTCTTCCGTCGGGAAAAAGATACAAAAGTCTGAGGTCACGTACCAACCGACTCAAGAACAGCTTCTTCCCTGCTGCTGTCAGACTTTTGAATGGACCTACCTCGCGTTAAGTTGATCTTTCTCTACACCCTAGCTATGGCTATAACACTATATTCTGCACTCTCTCCTCTATGAATGGTATGCTTTATCTGTGCAGCACGCAAGAAACAATACTTTTCACTGTATCCCAACACATGTGACAATAATAAATCAAATCCTTCTCCCCTATGTACTCTATGAATGGTATGCTTTGTATAGTGCGCAAGAAACAATACTTTTCACTGCATTCCAATACATGTGACAATAATAAATCAAATCAAATCTGTGTGCGTGCGTGTGGCCAAAGTATTCCACAATACACCAGGGTGTGGAAGGATGGCGGGGGAGGTGGGGGGGTTGTTCATCACTGCTGGGAACTTTTGTTCTCAGTGCCAAACCACAGCTCGCCTTGAGGCAGCTCTGCACCAAATCCCACTCACAGACACGCATTCACTATCTTCTGTTTTAACGTTTGACTCCCAGGGCCAGCGGGAGCTCGCGTTTCGCTCCTCACGGCAACTTCCCCGACCTCGGAGGGGTGGGTTCCTGAAGCCTGCTTTGCTATCACTGTCTGCACAGCAAGATCCCATAATGTGACTTAGACCATTAGATCGTCTGCTTCCTGTGTTGCGGTTTGGGGAATAGTAAACGTCAGCCCAGGGGCACTAGGGAGGCTGTGGCATTGTGGAATTGTCACTGGATTCGTAATCCAGAGATCCAGGGCAATGCTCTGGGGAGCCGAGTTCGAATCCCACCACAGCAGATGGTGGGATTTGAATTCAGTAATAATTTGGAATTAAATGTCTAATGATGACCATGAACGATTGTCGGAAAAATCCATCTGGTTCACTAATGTCCTCTTTAGGGAACAAAATCTGCTGTCCTTACCCGCTCTGGCCTGTGACTCCATTCTCCCCCTCCGAAAGATGCTGGGAGTTCCAAGAGGGGGCTTGAACCCATAAATGGGCAGCACAGTGGGTTAGCACTGCCGCCTCACAGTGCCAGGGACCCAGGTTCAATTCCCAGCTTGGGTCACTGTCTGTGTGGAGTTTGCACATTCTCCCTGTGTCTGTGTGGGTTTCCTCCTGGTGCTTTGGTTTCCTCCCACAGTCCAAAGATGTGCAGGTTAGGTAGATTGGCTATACACACACTCAAACGTGACATATGCAGACAGACACCGGCAGGCCCACGCCCGCACATGCATAGGGGCGACATACATGCACACAGACCACATGCACACGCACACACAGAGACAGCATACATGTACAAGCACACACACAGAGACACAGCACACATGCACACGCACACATGCACACACACAGAGCACATATGCACAGGCACACACAGAGACAACATACATGCACACGCACACACAGCACCCATGCACAACATATATGCACACACAGACACAAACAGAGCCACCCACAGGGCCTGTCCCAGATAAAGAAGTTCCGCAAACTTTCCGCTGCAGTTTCTCTGCTATCTCATTCCCGGTCGCTGCACCGAAACTACTCAGAAAGAGCCTCAGCGGCTCTCTGCACAGTCTCTCCCCCAGCACCAGTGCGGTACAGAGTGACTGCTTGTTCTCTTCTGCAGTCATTCAGCCAGTATTCCCTCTGCCAGGCTGTGTATCCCCCTCCCTCAGCCCCTCACTCACTCAGTCAGCCCCTCACTCACTCAGCCCCTCACTTACTTGCTGTTGCAGAGCCTGCGACAGAGAGCGACACTCTCCCCAGGTCAGGACAGTCACAGCCAGGCTCAGGGTGGCCAGGGAGATGGCCAGGGCTGTCAGCAAGACCAGCAAAGGCAGCCGGAGCTTCCACTTCAATCTCCTCGCCACCACCATTCCGCCCGTCTGTCCCATCGCAGCCCTCTCTCCCTCTCTGCCTGCTGCCTGGGGAAAGTTTGCAGACAGACAGAAACTTTGCACAGAACTTTATTGCATTTAAATCCCTCCCTCCCCCTTCAATAACAAGATCTGATTATAGCTGTCCCTGACATCAGGAAGACAGATTTTGGCAACAGGAAATTGACTTTTTTTCTCTCTCCCCCCACCCCGCTAAACATTTAAAGAGGCAGCACTGCCTGATGATGCCTTGCCTGGTCAAATAGCCGGCTGGGATTCTAGCTCCTGCCTGGTGGGGGAATTCCCCACCCCTCCCACAGTCAGTGAGGTGTGCTGGTTGGGCGCTGCTGCGAAGGGGAGTCACATTGCTGAACATTATTCCACATGTCAGGACAGATACAAGAATTCCAAGTGGCACGATGGGTGAGCACTGCCGCCTCTCAGCACCAGGGACCCGGCCTCAGGTCACTGTCTGTGTGGAGTCTGCACATTCTCATAAGAACATAAGAAATAGGAGCAGGAGTAGGCCATCTAGCCCCTCGAGCCTGCCCCGCCATTCAGTAAGATCATGGCTGATCTGAAGTGGATCAGTTCCACATTCCCGCCCTCTCCCCATAACGCTTAATTCCCTTGCCTACCAAAAACCTATCTATCCGCGTCTTAAATATATTTAGCGAGGCAGCCTCCACCACTTCAACGGGCAGAGAATTCCAGAGATTCACCACCCTTTGAGTGAAGAAGTTCCTCCTCAACTCCGTTCTAAACCGCCCCCCCCCCCTTTATCTTGAGGCTGTGCCCCCTCGTCCTACTGTCCTTTCTGAGTGGGAAGAGCCTCTCCACCTCTATCCTATCCATCCCATTCATCATCTTATACGTCTCAATGAGATCTCCCCTCATTCTTCTAAACTCGTAACGAGTACAAGCCTAGTTTATTCAGCCTCTCCTCATAGTTCAACCCCCTCAACTCTGTTCTCCCCTCAACTCAATTCTCCCCGTGTCTGTGTGGGTTTCCTCACACACCTTCCACACACCTGACGAAGGAACAGTGTTTCCGAAAGCTTGTGGGTTTACTATCAAATAAACTGGTTGGACTTTGACCCGGTGTTGTGAGACTTTTTACTGTTCCTCGTACACTCCATACACATGCGGGTTAGGTAGACTAGCCATGCGAAGTTGCCCCTTAGTGTCCAAAGATGTGTGGGTTAGGTGAATTGGCCATGCTAAATTGCCCCTTAATGTCCAAAGATGTGTCGATTTGGTGAATTGGCCTTGCTAAATTGCCCCTCAGTGTCCAAAAATATGTAGGTTAGGTGTATTGGCCGTGCTAAATTGTCCCTTAGTTTACAACGATGTGCAGGTTAAGTGAATTGGCCATGCTAAACTGTCCCTTAGTGTCCAATGATGTATAAGTTAGGTAGATTGGCCATGCTAAATTGCCCCTTAGTGCCCAAAAATGTACAGGTTAGGTGGATTGGCTGTGCTAAATTGCCCATTAGTGTCCAATGATGTATAGGTTAGGTAGATTGGTCATGCTAAATTGCCCCTTAGCACCCAGAGATGTGTAGGTTGGATGAATTGGCCTTGCTAAATTGCCCCTTAGTGACCAAAGATGAGCAGGTTATGTGGATAAGCCAAGCTAAATTGCCCCTTAGTGTCCAAAAATATGCAGGTTAGGTGGATTGGCCATGCTAAATTGTCCCATAGTTTACAACGATGTGTAAGTTAAGTGAATTGGCCATGCTAAATTGCCCCTTAGTGTCCAAAGATGTGCAGGTTAGGTGGATTGGCCATGCTAAATTGCCCCTTAGTGTCCAAAGATGTGCAGGTTAGGTGGATTGGATTGATTAGTTACTTGGCAAGCCAACTCTGATTGGCTTAAAACTGTTTTTAAGTTTGAGTTTATTTATTAGTGTCACAAGTAGGCTTACATTAACACCGCAATAAAGTTACTGTAAAATTCACCGAGTCATAGAATTCTTACAGTGCAGAAGGAAGCCATTCGGCCCATCGTATCTGCAATGACCACACTCCCACACAGTCCCTATCCCCAAACCCTATGATTTACCCCAGCTAACCCCCCGACACTAAGGGGTAATTTAACATGGCCAACCCACCTAACCTGTACATCTTTGGACACTAAGGGGTAATTTAGCATGGCCAATCCACCCAACCAACACATCTTTGTACATTAAGGGGCAATTTAGCACGGCCAATCCACCTAACCTGTACATCTTTGGACACTAAGGGGCAATTTAGCATTGTCAATCCACCTAACCTGCACATCTTTGGACTGTGGGAGGAAACCAGAGCACCCGGAGGAAGCCCACGCAGACACGGGAAGAACATGCGGGCTCCGAATAGCCTCCTATATTTCCGCCTCCCAGCGACCCCCTTACTCTGAGATTAGGACCCTCTCATTTGCTGAGGCACACGAGGGGCAGTGGGGAGGTTTGGGAAGGGATGAGATTTGTACCCCACCAAATGGTCAGATGGCATTGCAGTGAGATTACAGAGTGTGCCAATCGCAATCACAGAATCCTACAGTGCTGAAGAGACCCTTCGGCCCATCTACATTATGCACTGTCTCCTTTCCTTCTCTATGAACGGTATGCTTTGTCTGTGTCACACGCAAGAAACAATACTTTTCACTGTATCCCAATACATGTGAAAATAATAAATCAAATCCTTCTCCCCTGTATACTCTATGAATAGTATGCTTTGTCTATATAGTGCACAAGGAACAATACTTTTCACTGTATCCCAATAATAATGAATCAAATCCTTCTCCTCTATGTACTCTATGAACAGTATGCTTTGTCTAAATAGTGTGCAAGATACAATACTTTTCACTGTATCCTAATACATGTGACAATAATAAATCAAATCAAAAATCCAGGTTTGGTGCAAATGGGAGGTGCGTTTAGATAGAAACGCGGGAATGGGGGTGGGATGAATATTTCTCTTGGCATTCTGCACACTCCTCAGCACTGAGCCATTCTCCCTGCAAGTCCCACTGAGTCTGACAGCCCACGGGTCAGTGCACAGCGCTGGATCAGTCCGCGTCTCAGAGCTGAGCCGTCCCAAGAGAACAGGTGCAACCTGAGAGTTGCTTCCTGGAAATGTTGGCAATGGAGAGAGGATTGGAAATACAAGGAGCTGGCATCTGAAAATTGGAATTGTCCGTGCCGGGGGGGAGGCCGAGAGGTGGATTTGAGTTCGGAAGCAAGGCAGCTTTTCTCCTGAGAGCCTGCCACCTTTCATTAAGAGGGTTAAAGTGGTGTCAGCTTTCGCACAATGTCTCCATTTCAGTATGAACAGGAACATCCTGAATCTAATAACAGCAATGGCAACCCAATTGCTATCTTCTGCTTCGATCGGAAGCAGCACTGAGCAGTGCGAAAGTGAACGCTTCCCCTTTCACATCTCCTCCGGGCATCGATTTTTCAGAGCGGTCATAGAATTCCTACAGCACGGAAACAGGTCATTCGACCCAGACCATAATCCCACCCCCAAGCTCTATCCCCATATCCCTGCGCATTTACCCACTAACCCCTCCAACCTAAGCATCTCAGGACACTAAGGGCCAATTTTAGCACGGCCAATCTGGAACAGCTATAGTGCCGTCAATCGTTGCCACTGCCAAACCTGCTTCAAGTTTCTAGGTGTCTAGATCACCAACAACCTGTCCTGGTCCCTCCATGCCGACATTATAGTTAAGAAAGCCCACCAACGCCTCTATTTTCTCGGAAGACTAAGGAAATCTTAACCTAACCCGCACATCTTTGGACTATGGGATGAAACCGGAGCACCCGGAAGAAACCCACGCAGACACGGGGAGAATGTGCAAACTCCACACACAGTGACCCGAGCCGGGAATCGAACCCAGGTCCCTGGAGGTGTGAAGCAGCAGTTCTAACCACTGTGCTACCTTGCCGCCCAAAGTTAAAAAGTGTTAAAAAGAATTGCTCGATAGATGCTTGTAGGGTCGGGGGGTGGGAGGTGGTGGTGGAGATTGAGGGTGACGGAACCATGGCAGAGTTCGATGGAGTTAAGATGAGGAGTTGGGGAGGCGATGGCCTAGTGGGGCAGCCTGATGGCATAGTGGTTAGCACTGCTGCCTCACAGTGTCAGGGACCCAGGTTCAATTCCTGGATTGGATCATTATTGTGTGGAGTTTGCACATTCTCTCCATGTCTGCATGGGTTTCCTCTGGGTGCTCCAGTTTCCTCCCACAGTCCAATGATATGTGGGTTAGGTGGATTGGCCTTGCTAAATTGCCCCTTAGTGTCCAAAGATGTGTGGGTTAGGTGGATTGGCCGTGCTAAATTGTCCCTTAGTGTCCAAAGATGTGCAGGTTAGATGGATTGGCCATGCTAAATTGCCCCTTGGTGTCCAAAGATAAGAACATAAGAACATAAGAAATAGGAGCAGGAGTAGGCCATCCAGCCCTTCGAGCCTGCCCCGCCATTCAATAAGATCATGGCTGATCTGTCGCTGCTCAGTTCCACATTCCCGCCCTCTCCCCATAACCCTTAATCCCCTCTCCTATCAAAAACCCATCAACCCGCGTCTTAAAAATATTTAGCGAGGCAGCCTCCACCACTTCAACGGGCAGAGAATTCCAGAGATTCACCACCCTTTGAGTGAAGAAGTTCCTCCTCAACTCCGTTCTAAACCGCCCCCCTTTTATCTTGAGGCTGTGCCCCCTAGTCCTATTGTCTTTTTTGAGCGGGAAGAGTCTCTCCACCTCTATCCTATCCATCCCATTCATCATCTTATACGTCTCAATGAGATCTCCCCTCATTCTTCTAAACTCTAACGAGTACAAGCCCAGTTTATTCAGCCTCTCCTCATAGCTCAACCCCCTCAACTCCGGTATCAGCCTAGTAAACCTCCTCTGCACTCCCTCCAAGGCCAAAATATCTTTGCGCAGGTGCGGCGCCCAAAAATGCACACAGTACTCTAGTTGCGGCCTCACCAATGCCCTATACAGCTGCAGCAAGACCTCCCTACTTTTATATTCAATCCCCTTCGCTATGAAGGCCAGCATCCCATTCGCCTTCCTGACCACCTGCTGCACCTGCAAGCTGGGTTTTTGCGACTCATGCACAAGGACCCCGAGGTCCCTCTGCACCGTCGCCTGCTGCAGTTTTTCGCCTCGTAAGTAATAGTCCTTCCTACCATTTTTCCTACCAAAGTGGACCACCTCACACTTGCCAACATTAAATTCCATTTGCCATTTCCTGGCCCATTCGCCCAGCCTATCTAGATCCTTCTGCAGACTCTCCACACCCTCTGCACAATTTGCCGTTCCCCCAATCTTGGTGTCATCAGCAAATTTCGACACTCTACACTCGGTTCCCTCCTCCAGATCATCTATATAAATGGTAAAAAGCTGAGGCCCCAGCACCGACCCCTGGGGCACTCCCCTAGTCACCATCCACCAATCCGAATAGCACCCGTTGACCCCCACTCTCTGTCTCCTATTTGACAACCAATCCTCTATCCACGCTAACACCCTACCCCCAACTCCATGTCCCTCGACCTTCTGCAATAACCTCTTGTGAGGCACTTTGTCAAACGCTTTCTGAAAATCTAGAAAGACCACATCCACCGGCTCTCCTCTATCCACCGCCCTAGACACATCCTCATAGAACTCCAGTAAAGATGTGCAGGTTAGGTGGATTGGCCATGCTAAATTGCCCCTTGGTGTCCAAAGATGTGTAGGTTAGACAGATTGACCATGCTAAGTTGCCCCTTAGTGTCCAAAGATGTATAGATTAGGGGGATTGGCCATGCTAAATTGCCCCTTAGTGTCAGGATGATTAGCAGGGTAAATACATGGGGTTATGATGATAGGGCCTGGGTGGGATTGTTGTCCATGCAGTCTCGATGGGCCAAATGATCTGCTTCTGCACTGTAGGGATTGTATGAAGATTATAGTGGTATTATCACTAGACTACTAATCCACACACTCAGCTAATGTTCTGGGTGTCCCGGGTTCGAATCCCGCCACGGCAGATGGTGGAATTTGAATTCAATAAAAATGAATCTGGAATTAAGAATGTACTGATGACCCATTGTCGGAAAAGCCCATCTGGTTCATTAAGCTGTGTGGCACGATGGCACAGTGGTTAGCACTGTTGCCTCACAGACCCATGGAGCCGGGTTCAATTTCCAGCTTGGGTCACTGTCTGTGTCGAGTGTGCACGTTCTCCCCGTGTCTGCGTGGGTTTCCTCCAGGTGCTCCGGTTTCCTCCCACAGTCCGAAAGATGTGCTGGTTAGGGTGTTGGCCGTGCTAAATTCTCCCTCAGTGTTACCCGAACAAGTGCCGGAGTGTGGTGACCAGGGAATTTCACAGTAACTTCATTGCGGTGTTAATGTGAGCCTTACTTGTGACACGAATAAATAAACTTAAAACTTTAATTTAAATTATTAATCCAGAAACTCAGCTAATGTTCTGGGGGACCCGGATTCGAATCCCGCCATGGCAGATAGTGCTATTTGAATGCAAAAAAAATTAAGAGTCTACTGATAACCCATTGTTGGAAAAACCCATCTGGTTCACTAATGTGCCCTTTAGGGAAGGAAATCTGTCATCCTCACCCGGTCTGGCCTACATGTGACTCCAGAGCCACAGCAATCTGGTTGACTCTCAACTGCCCTCCAGGGGCAACTAGGGATGGGCAATAAATGCTGGCCCAGCCAGTGATGCCCGTGTCCCATGAACGAATAAAGAAAAAGACAACCAGGTCATTATCAAACTGCTGTTTGTGGGAGCTTGCTGTGCATATATTGGCTGCAGTGTTTCCCACATTACAACCATGACTACACCTCCGAAAGGTACTTCTATGACCCTATAGTGGTTTGGGAAGTCCTAAGGCTGTGCGATCTGAAATGCAACCCAAAACAAAATGTCCGCTGTGAGGTGTGATTCCACAATTGGGTAGCACTGGCGGAACAATTCTGAGTGCGCTCATAACTACATTAACAACCGGTTTAAGATAATCACCGTGATATAGCTGATTTATGCTTGCTGGAAGCGACATACATGCATACACAGGGACCTGCCATCCCTGCAAACAAAAGGAATGCGGTCAAGTCTTGTGGTGTTTTTGGATTGCACAGGAGCTTGGGGAGCCTATGGTTCCCCACTATTTTCTCAGCCTCTGCCAATCAGAGTTGATTTGCCAACCAATCAGTGCCCTGTATTATCTTGATCATAGAATCATAGAATCCCTACAGTGCAGAAGGAGGCCATTTGGCCCATTGAGTCTGCACTGACCACTATCCTACCTAGACCCATAACTCCATGTATTTAACTTAACTAGTTCCCTTGACACTAAGGGACAATTTAGCATGGTCAATCTATCTAACCTGCACATCTTTGGACTGTGGGAGGAAACCGGAACACCTGAAGGAAACCCATGCAGACATGGGGAGAATGTGCAGACTCCACACAGACAGTTACCTGAGGCTGGAATCGAACTTGGGTCTCTAGTGGTGTGAGGCAGCAGTGCTAACCACTGTGCCACCTCACCGCCCATCGTTGGAAACTTGGCATTCCTGGGTTTGTCCTGATGAGTGCAAGATGAAAAACTTCGACAACATGTCTCTTCCTGCAGAAATATTTATTTTTCCTCGTTCTCTTATTGTCACCCTTTTCCGTCTTGCTCGATCTGCGATTTTGTCACCCCTCCGCCCTTTCGATTTTCTTTTAAGCTGCCCTCATTTCATTGGCCCATTGGTTGGTACAAAACGCGAGGCTCCTCCAGACCTCCAGTGCCAGGTCACCGTCCCTCGAACGTCACGTGCCCCCCTCCCCCACCTCCTCCTGGCTTTTCTCTCTCCGTCTCTGGCCATTGAGGTGGGCCTATTGGAATATGAACTCCCTGTCAATAGATGGACCAATCAGGGAGTCTTTTCCTTGTATTTAACCAGGTGCGTCAGTTCCTCTGGCACTCCCGGAGGTGGACTGCTGACTGATGGCGCTCTGTGCACTGCTGCTGGAACTGCAAATGAGAGGATAACGGAGAAGGGATTTCTGCCTGTGAATACACTCTCTCTGAAGACAGCCCCTGCCTTGCGGATCCCAAACCAGTTTTGATATTCAGTCTCAAAGCAGAGTGGCCACAGTGGCACAGTGGTTAGCACTGCTGCCTCACAGCGCCAGGGATCTGGGTTTGATTCCTGGCTTGTGGGGGGAGTCACTGTCTGGAGTTTGCACACTCTCTGCGTGGGTTTGCTCTGGTTTACTCCCACAGTCTGAAAGACGTGCTAGTTAGGGTGCATTGGCCCGAACAGGCGCCGTGGAGTGATGACTGGGGGCATTTGACAGTAATTTCATTGCAGTGTTAATGTCAGCCTTGTATGTGACTATTAATAAACTTTAAAGATTTTTGTCCTTGCTGTCTGGGTTTGTGACTCCAGCAGCTGTTTTTAATCCTGTACATGGCAAGGACTCCTGCATATCTGAAAAAAAACAGAGGCGTGGGCGAGTACAGCGTCCAGGGAGGCCATTCTGCTTCCTCCGAGGGCAATCCAGTTAGTCCCATTTGCTCGCTCTTTACCCGTATCCCTGCAATTATTGGGGACACTGGGGGGTGGGTGGCCCTTTTAGGTCAGAGATCAGGAGAAGATCTTCTGTGAGAGTTTTGTGACTTTGGAACTCTGCTTCAGTCGGTGATGGGGACCGAGGGTCACTGAATATTTTTAAGGCAGAGGTAGATAGATTCTTTTTAGGCAAGGAGATCAAAGGTGGCACAGTGGTTAGCACTGCTTCCTCACAGTGCCAGGGACCCGGGTTCAATTCCGGCCTTGGGTGACTCTCTGTGTGGAGTTTGCACGTTCTCCCAGTGTCTGCATGGGTTTCCCCCCGGGGTGCTCCGGTTTCCTCCCACAGTCCAAAGATGTGCAGGTTAAGTGGATTGCCATGCTAAATTGCCCCTTAGCGCCGAAAGATATGCAGGTTAGGGGGATTAGTCGTGCTACATTGCCCCTTAGTATCCAAAGGTGTGTAGGTTAGGTAGATTGGCCATGTTAAATTCCCCCATTACTATCCAAAGGTGTGCGGGTTAGGTGGATTGGCCATGCTAAATTGCCCCTTAGTGTCCAAAAGTATGCAGGTTAGGTGGATTAGCCCCTTAGTATCCAAAGGTGTGCAGGTTAGGTGGATTGGCCATGCTAAATTGTCCCTTAGTGTCTAAAGATGTGCAGGTTAGTGGATTAGCCATGCTAAATTGTCCCTTAGTGTCCAAAGATGTCCAGGTATGCTGGAAGTTCCCCTCTGAGCCACTCACCATCCTGACTTGGAAACATATCGGCCATTCCTTCACTGTCACTGAGTCAAAATCTTGGAACTCTGTCCCTAACAGCGCTGTGGGTGTGCCTACATCACATGGGGACTGCAGTGGGTTCAAGAACGGAGTTCACCACTGCCTTCTCAAGGGACAATTAGCAATTGGCAATAAGTGTTGACCCAGTATACAAGTCACAATGACCTCTTATGGGAAAAGCTGTCCTGTGGTACTGGTAAATAATTAATTCACATTAAAATCCTGTTCTGTGTACTGACACTGTCTAAATTCCACTGTTGACTTTCTGGAGACGGAATGAGATCATGTTAGTTAGAAAGTCCAATTTTTACTCAAACTCTGTTTGGAGACAGATATAGTTACAAAACTCTCCATGCTCTTTCCTGATCGAGGTGGTTCCTGGGCATAGGAGGAGGCTGTTCGGCCCTTCGAATTGCTTCAAGACTCAACACCATCATCCTGCCTCAGCTCCACGATGCCAAACTCTCTCTTCTGGACCGGTATTGTGCACAGGCTCAGTCTCCTTATTTGAAGAGGGATATAGGGTCTCACTGGAGACCGTGCTGGGCTGAATCCTGGGATGAAGGGCTGTGTCTTATGAAGAAAGATTGAGCAGGTGAAGATCTTCAAATTTTTAGGCGTCCAAATCACCTGTCCTGGTCCCCCCCATGCCGGCACGATAGTTAAGAAAGCCCCACCAACGCCTCTACTTTCTCAGAAGACTAAGGAAATTTGGCATCTCAGCTACGACTCCCACCAACTTTTACAGATGCACTATAGAAAGCATTCTTTCTGGTTGTATCACAGCTTTGTATGGGCTCCTGCCCTGCCCAAGGCTGCAAGGAATATAACAAAAGAACTCGGAGCAGGAATAGGCCATCTGGCCCCTCGAGCCTGCTCCGCCATTCAATAAGATCATGGCTGATCTTTTCATGACTCAGCTCCACTTACCCACCTGCTCACCATAATCCTTAACTCCTTTATCATTCAAAAATCTATCTATCCTTGCCTTAAAAACATTCAATGAGGTAACCTCACTGGGCAGGGAATTCCACAGATTCACAACCCTTTGTGGGAAGAAGTTCCTCCTCAACTCAGTCCTAAATCTACCTCCCCTTGTATTGAGGCCATGCCCCCTAGTTCTAGTTTCACCCACCAGTGGAAACAACTTCCCTGCTTCTATCTTATCTGTTCCCTTCATAATCTTATATGTTTCGATAAGATCTCTCTGCATTCTTCTGAATTCCAACGAGTACAGCCCCAGCCTACTCAGTCCCTCCTCATAAGCCAACTCTCAACAGAATCGAAAATGTAGCCCAATCCATCACACAAACCAGCCTCCCATCCATTGACTCTGTCTACACTTGCTGCTGCCTCAGGAAAAGCAGCCAGCATAATTAAGGACCCCATGCACCCCGGACATTCTCTCTCCCACCTTCTTCCGTCAGGAAAAAGATACAAAAGTCTGAGGTCACGCACCAACCGACTCAAGAACAACTTCTTCCCTGCTGCTGTCAGACTTTTGAATGGGCCTACCTTATATTAAGCTGATCTACACCCTAGCTATGACTGTAACACTACATTCTGCACTCTCCCCTCTCCTTCTCTATGAACGGTATGCTTTGTCTGTCTAGCACACAAGAAACAATACTTTCACTGTATCCCAATACATGTGACAAGAATAAATAAAATATAATTAATCTAGTCAAATCAATAATTTTCAGTAAATCAGACAGAATTCTGTGTTGCATCAACAAAACCAGCAAGCAAATAACCCAGGCTCCAAAATAAAGAACTATGAGGCATCGTAATCTCACAAACAGAGCCCCAGTTACATTCCACCTCTATCTGAATAGGGAAAGAGATTGTGTCACATTGACTCCAAGTTCAGAATGACATCTAATCAGACAACACCACCACCATCAGGACGGGAATCAAACTGCAACCAGTTCGAACCAACAACCCACATCACACAATCCAGGACAGAACAGGGTTAAACTCAAATAGACCTGTCTATTACTAACCTCCTATAAATACTGGCACACTCTCCCCCAGGGACCCCCCTGTAAATACTGGCACACTCTTCCCCGGGGACCCCCTGTAAATACTGACACACTCTCCCTGGGGACCCCCTGTAAATACTAACACACTCTCCCCCCAGGAATCCCCTGTAAATACTGACACACTCTCCCCCCAGGAATCCCCTGTAAATACTGACACACTCTCCCCCCAGGAATCCCCTGTAAATACTGACACACTCTCCCCCCAGGAATCCCCTGTAAATACTGACACACTCTCCCCCCAGGAATCCCCTGTAAATACTGACACACTCTCCCCCCAGGAATCCCCTGTAAATACTGACACACTCTCCCCCCAGGAATCCCCTGTAAATACTGACACACTCTCCCCCCAGGAATCCCCTGTAAATACTGACACACTCTCCCCCCAGGAATCCCCTGTAAATACTGACACACTCTCCCCCCAGGAATCCCCTGTAAATACTGACACACTCTCCCCCCAGGAATCCCCTGTAAATACTGACACACTCTCCCCCCAGGAATCCCCTGTAAATACTGACACACTCTCCCCCCAGGAATCCCCTGTAAATACTGACACACTCTCCCCCTGGGGACCCCCCCAGTAAATACTGACACACTCTCCCCCCAGGAATCCCCTGTAAATACTGACACACTCTCCCCCCAGGGACCCCCTGTAAATACTGACACACTCGCCCCTGGGGACTCCCTGTAAATACTGACACACTCTCTCCCCGGGGACCCCTTGTAAATACTGACACACTCTCCCCTTGGGCACCCCTGTAAATACAGACACACTCTCCCCCCAGGGACCCCCTGTAAATACTGACACACTCTCCCCTTGGGCCCCCCTGTAAATACAGACACACTCTTCCCCGGGGACCCCCTGTAAATACTGACACACTCTTCCCCGGGGAGTCCCAGTAAATACTGACACACTCTCCCCCTGGGGACCCCCTGTAAATACTGACACACTCTCCCCCGGGGACCCCCTGTAAATACTACACACTCACCCCCCCGGGGACCCCCCTGTAAATACTGACACACTCTCCCCTGGAGACCGCCTGTAAATACTGACACAGTCTCCCCCCGGGACCCCCTGTAAATACTGACACACTCTCCCCCCAGGAATCCCCTGTAAATACTGACACACTCCCCCGGGACCCCCTGTAAATACTACACACTCACCCCGGGACCCCCTGTAAATAGTGACACACTCTCCCCGGGGACCCCCTGTAAATACTGACACACTCCCCCGGGACCCCCTGTAAATAGTGACACACTCTCCCCGGGACCCCCTGTAAATAGTGACACACTCTCCCCGGGGACCCCCTGTAAATACTGACACACTCCCCCGGGACCCCCTGTAAATACTGACACACTCTCCCTCCGGGGACCCCCTGTAAATACTGACACACTCTCCCTCCGGGGACCCCCTGTAAATACTGACACACTCTCCCTCCGGGGACCCCCTGTAAATACTGACACACTCCCCCGGGACCCCCTGAAAATACTGACACACTCTCCCTCCGGGGACCCCCTGTAAATACTGACACACTCTCCCTCCGGGGACCCCCTGTAAATACTGACACACTCTCCCTCCGGGGACCCCCTGTAAATACTGACACACTCTCCCTCCGGGGACCCCCTGAAAATACTGACACACTCTCCCTCCGGGGACCCCTTGTAAATACTGACACACTCTCCCTCCGGGGACCCCCTGTAAATACTGACACACTCTCCCTCCGGGGACCCCCTGTAAATACTGACACACTCTCCCTCCGGGGACCCCCTGTAAATACTGACACACTCACCCCGGGACCCCCTGTAAATAGTGACACACTCTCCCCGGGGACCCCCTGTAAATACTGACACACTCCCCCGGGACCCCCTGTAAATAGTGACACACTCTCCCCGGGACCCCCTGTAAATAGTGACACACTCTCCCCGGGGACCCCCTGTAAATACTGACACACTCCCCCGGGACCCCCTGTAAATACTGACACACTCTCCCTCCGGGGACCCCCTGTAAATACTGACACACTCCCCCGGGACCCCCTGAAAATACTGACACACTCTCCCTCCGGGGACCCCCTGTAAATACTGACACACTCTCCCTCCGGGGACCCCCTGTAAATACTGACACACTCTCCCTCCGGGGACCCCCTGTAAATACTGACACACTCTCCCTCCGGGGACCCCCTGTAAATACTGACACACTCCCCCGGGACCCCCTGTAAATAGTGACACACTCTCCCCGGGACCCCCTGTAAATAGTGACACACTCTCCCCGGGGACCCCCTGTAAATACTGACACACTCTCCCCGGGGACCCCCTGTAAATACTGACACACTCTCCCCCGGGACCCCCTGTAAATACTGACACACTCCCCCGGGACCCCCTGTAAATACTGACACACTCTCCCTCCGGGGACCCCCTGTAAATACTGACACACTCTCCCTCCGGGGACCCCCTGTAAATACTGACACACTCTCCCTCCGGGGACCCCCTGTAAATACTGACACACTCCCCCGGGACCCCCTGAAAATACTGACACACTCTCCCTCCGGGGACCCCCTGTAAATACTGACACACTCTCCCTCCGGGGACCCCCTGTAAATACTGACACACTCTCCCTCCGGGGACCCCCTGTAAATACTGACACACTCTCCCTCCGGGGACCCCCTGTAAATACTGACACACTCTCCCTCCGGGGACCCCCTGTAAATACTGACACACTCTCCCTCCGGGGACCCCCTGTAAATACTGACACACTCTCCCTCCGGGGACCCCCTGTAAATACTGACACACTCACCCCGGGACCCCCTGTAAATAGTGACACACTCTCCCCGGGGACCCCCTGTAAATACTGACACACTCCCCCGGGACCCCCTGTAAATAGTGACACACTCTCCCCGGGACCCCCTGTAAATAGTGACACACTCTCCCCGGGGACCCCCTGTAAATACTGACACACTCCCCCGGGACCCCCTGTAAATACTGACACACTCTCCCTCCGGGGACCCCCTGTAAATACTGACACACTCCCCCGGGACCCCCTGAAAATACTGACACACTCTCCCTCCGGGGACCCCCTGTAAATACTGACACACTCTCCCTCCGGGGACCCCCTGTAAATACTGACACACTCTCCCTCCGGGGACCCCCTGTAAATACTGACACACTCTCCCTCCGGGGACCCCCTGTAAATACTGACACACTCCCCCGGGACCCCCTGAAAATACTGACACACTCTCCCTCCGGGGACCCCCTGTAAATACTGACACACTCTCCCTCCGGGGACCCCCTGTAAATACTGACACACTCCCCCGGGACCCCCTGAAAATACTGACACACTCTCCCTCCGGGGACCCCCTGTAAATACTGACACACTCTCCCTCCGGGGACCCCCTGTAAATACTGACACACTCTCCCCCCGGGACCCCCTGTAAATACTGACACACTCTCCCCGGGAACCCCCTGTAAATACTGACACACTCTCCCCCCGGGAACGCCCTGTAAATACTGACACACTCTCCCCGGGACCCCCTGTAAATACTGACACACTCTCCCCCCCGGGACCCCCTGTAAATACTGACACACTCTCCCCGGGACCCCCTGTAAATACTGACACACTCTCCCCCCGGGAACGCCCTGTAAATACTGACACACTCTCCCCGGGACCCCCTGTAAATACTGACACACTCTCCCCCTGGGGATCCCCCTGTAAATACTGACACACTCTCCCCGGGAACCCCCTGTAAATACTGACACACTCTCCCCCCGGGACCCCCTGTAAATACTGACACACTCTCCCAGGGAACCCCCTGTAAATACTGACACACTCTCCCCCCGGGACCCCCTGTAAATACTGACACACTCTCCCCGGGGACCCCCTGTAAATACTGACACACTCTCCCCCCGGGAACCCCCTGTAAATACTGACACACTGTCCCCCCCGGGACCCCCTGTAAATACTGACACACTCCCCCCGGGAACCCCCTGAAAATACTGACACACTCTCCCCCGGGGACCCCCTGCAAATACTGACACACTCTCCCCCGGAGACCCCCTTGTAAATACTGACACACTCTTCCCCCGGGAACGCCCTGTAAATACTGACACACTCTCCCCCAGGGAGCCCCTGTAAATACTGACACACTCTCCCCTGGGGACCCCCTGTAAATACTGACACACTCTCCCCGGGGACCCCCTGTAAATACTGACACACACTCCCCCTGGGGACCCCCTGTAAATACTGACACACTCTCCCCCCGGGGACCCCCTGTAAATACTGACACACTCTCCCCTGGGGACCCCCTGTAAATACTGACACACTCTCCCCGGGGACCCCCTGTAAATACTGACACACTCTCCCCCCGGGACCCCCTGTAAATACTGACACACTCCCCCGGGACCCCCTGAAAATACTGACACACTGTCCCCCCCGGGACCCCCTGTAAATACTGACACACTCCCCCCGGGAACCCCCTGAAAATACTGACACACTCTCCCCCGGGGACCCCCTGCAAATACTGACACACTCTCCCCCGGAGACCCCCTTGTAAATACTGACACACTCTTCCCCCGGGAACGCCCTGTAAATACTGACACACTCTCCCCCAGGGAGCCCCTGTAAATACTGACACACTCTCCCCTGGGGACCCCCTGTAAATACTGACACACTCTCCCCTGGGGACCCCTTGTAAATACTGACACACTCTCCCCTGGGGACCCCCTGTAAATACTGACACACTCTCCCCTGGGGACCCCCTGTAAATACTGACACACTCTCCCCTGGGGACCCCCTGTAAATACTGACACACTCCCCTGGGAACCCCCCCCTGTAAATACTGACACACTCTCCCCCCGGGACCCCCTGTAAATACTGACACACTCCCCCGGGACCCCCTGAAAATACTGACACACTCTTCCCCCGGGAACGCCCTGTAAATACTGACACACTCTCCCCTGGGGACCCCCTGTAAATACTGACACACTCTCCCCTGGGGACCCCCTGTAAATACTGACACACTCTCCCCTGGGGACCCCCCTGTAAATACTGACACACTCTCCCCCGGGGACCCCCTCCCCCACCGTAAATACTGACACACTCCCCCTGGGAACCCCCTGTAAATTCTAACAAACTCTCCCCCGGGGACCCCCTGTAAATACTGACACACCCTCCCCGGGGACCCCCTGCAAATACTGACACACTCTCCCCCGGAGACCCCCTGCAAATACTGACACACTCTCCCTGGGGTCCCCCTGTCAATACTGACACACTCTCCCCCGGGACGCCCTCTAAATACAGACACCCTCTCCCCTGGGAACCCCCTGTAAATATTGACACAACCCCCCCCCCCCCCACTCCCCCGGGGACCCCCTGTAAATACAGACACCGTCTCCCCCCGGGACCTCCTGTAAATACTGACACACTCTCCCCCCGGGACCTCCTGTAAATACTGACACACTCTCCCTGGGGACCCCCTGTAAATACTGACACACTCTCCCCCCGGGACCCCCTGTAAATACTGACACACTCTCCCTGGGGACCCCCTGTAAACACTGGCACACTCTCTCCTAGGGACCCCCGGTAAATACTGATGCACTCTCCCCCAGGGACCCCCTGTAAGTACTGACACACTCCCCCCGGGGACCCCCTGTAAATACTGACACACTCTTTCCCCCCGGGGACCCCCTGTAAATACTGACACACTGTCCCCTGGGGACCCCCGGTAAATACTGACACACTCCCCCCGGGGACCCCCCTGTAAATACTGACACACTCTCCCCCACAGACCTCCTGTAAATACTGACACACTCTCCCTGGGGACCCCCTGTAAATACTGACGCACTCCCCCCGGGGATTCCCCTGTAAATACTGACACAGCACCCCCCCCCCCCCCCACCCGCAGGACCCCCTGTAAATACAGACATACTCTCCCCCCGGGACCTCCTGTAAATACTGACACACTCTCCCTGGGGACCCCCTGTAAACACTGACACTCTCTCCCCTGGGGACCCCCTATAAATACTGACACATTCTCCCCCCCTCCCCCCCCAGGGACCCCCTGTAAATACTGACACACTCACCCCCAAGGACCCTCTGTAAATACTGACACTCTCCCCCCCCCCGGGAACCCCCTGTAAATACTGACACCCTCTCCCCCAGGGACCCCCCTGTAAATACTGACACACTCTCCCCCAAGGACCCCCTGTAAATACTGACACGCTCTCCCCCAAGGACCCTCTGTAAATACTGACACTCTCCCCCCTCCCCGGGAACCCCCTGTAAATACCGACACCCTCTCCCTCAGGGACCCCCCTGTAAATACTGACAGACTCTCCCCCGGGGACCCCCCTGTAAATACTGACACACTCTGCCCCCGGGGACTCCCTGTACATACAGACACACTCCCCCTGGGTGAGTTGTAATCCCACCATGGTAAGTAAATGTTATTGTCCCTGATGGAGATCTCGGGGCGAATATTCTCATTCCAGGAGCCACAGGAATCGGTGTGGGCGAGTGCTGGGCCATGGAAAGGTGCTTTGATCTCAGGGGCGGGGTTTGCCGGTTTTGGAAGACCCACCCCTTGAAACTATCACTGGTTAATTGCACGAACATCCTGACCTGGTTCAGTCTATATGTGATTGAGTCTTCACTGAAATAGCTTCTCAATCCACAGGATAGAAGAAAGGGAAGGAAGGATAGGTTGATAGGGGTAAGAGAGAGATGGGCTGAATGGCCTGTTTCTGTGCATATAGGCTACCTGTTTGGTTTTGAGATGATTCACCTGTGTAATGACTTTAATCAGGTAACTGAGGTGGGCTTGCATGAATATGAACTCCCTGATTAAGGGCTAAATTGATGGACCTAATCGAGGGCCCCATGCTCTGTACTGGAACAGGACTGTCAGTTCCTCTGGCACTCCAGATGTAGATTGCTAACTAAAAGTATTCTGTGTAGTGTTGGTGGAACTTGTACATAAAATAATTCTGGTGAAGGGACTTCCATCTGCGAAAATTTATTACAACCTGCGATACATCTCATTAATCCAGTTCAATGGGTAAGAGTCATCGAGGTTTACAGCATGGAAACAGACCCTTCGGCCCAACTTGTCCATGCCACCCTTTTTTTTTTAAACACTAAGCTAGTCCCAATTGCCCACGTTTGGCCCATATCCCTCTATACCCATCGTACCCATGTAACTGTCTAAATGCTTTTTAAAAGACAAAACTGTAGCCACCTCTACTACTGCCTCTGGCAGCTCGTTCCAGACACTCATCACCCTCTGTGTAAAAAAAATTATCCCTCTGAGCACTTTTGTATCTCTAACCTCTCACCTTAAACCTATGCCCTCTAGTTTTAGACTCCCCTACCTTTGGGAAAAGATATTGACTATCTAGCTGATCTGTGCCCCTCATTATTTTATCGACCTCTATAAGGTGGCACAGTGGTTAGCACTGCTGCCTCACAGCGTCAGGGACCCGGGTTCGAACCCTGGCCTTGGGTCACTGTCTATGTGGAGTCTGCACATTCTCCCCGTGTCTGTGTGGGTTTCCTCCCACAGTCTGAAAGATGTGCTGGTTAGGTGGATTGACCCGAACAGGTGCCGGAGTGTAGTGACCAGGGGAATTTCACAGTAACTTCACTGCAGTGTTAATGTAAACCTTACTTGTAACTAATAATAGTCACAGGTAGGCTTCATTAACTTTAAAGGATTCTATGATTCTAAGATCACCCCTAAGCCTCCAAAGCTCCAGGGATAAAAATCACAGCCTCTCCTTATAACTCAATCCATCAAGTCCCGGTAGCATCCTAGTAAATCTTTTCGGCACTCTTTCTAGTTTAATAATATCCTTTCTATAATAGGGTGACCAGAACTGTACACAGTATTCCAAGTATGACTCTCACCAACTTTTACAGATGCCGCATAGAAAGCATTCTTTCTGGTTGTATCACAGCTTGGTATGGGCTCCTGCTCTGCCCAAGATCGCAAGAAACTACAAAAGGTCGTGGATGTAACCCAATCCATCTCGCAAACCAGCCTCCCATCCATTGACTCTGTCTACATTTCCCGCTGCCTCAGGAAAAGCAGCCAGCATAATCAAGAACTCCACGCACCCCAGACATTCTCTCTTCCACCTTCTTCTGTCAGAAGTCTGAGGTCACGTACCAACCAACTCAAGAACAGCTTCTTCCCTGCTACCGTCAGACTTTTGAATGGACCTACCTTGCATTAAGTTGATCTTTCTCTACACCCTAGCTACGACTCTAACACTACATTCTGCACCCTCTCTTTTCCTTCTCTATGAACAGTATGCTTTGTCTGTAAAGCATAAGAATCAATACTTTTCACTGTATACTAATACATGTGATGATAATAAATCAAATCAAAGAAAATCAATTCAAAATCAAATCACATCAAATCAAATCAAATCACATCACATCAAATCAAATAAACCAAATCACATCAAATCAAATTAAATTAAATCAAAATCAAATCAAATCAAATAAACCAAATCAATCACATCAAATCAAATCAAAATCAAATCAAATAAACCAAATCACATCAAATCAAATCAAATTACGACTGTCTTGACAACTTTCATAAGATGTCCCAACTCCTATTCAATAAGCTCATGGTGGGGGGGGGGGGGGGGGGGGGGAGAGGAGGAGGAGGAGGAGGAGGAGGAGGAGGAGGAGGAGGAGGAGGAGGAAGGGAGGGAGGTGGTGGGGGTTGCATGGCCAGAAATGGAAGTTGTGCTTTTCCCACATCCTTCCCAGCGATGCTGATGATGGGGTAAGAACAGAAAATGTTGTAAACACTCAGCCAGCCTGGTGAGCTGCCTTGGAGAGGGAGAGACGGGTTTGAGTAGGATAGTTAACTCAGAAATATCTGCTTCATTCCACAGAGGCTGTCCAATCTCTGGAACATTACTGGCTGTCCCTGTTTTCATTTCCGAAACCATTCCCACCTTGTCACAGGGATGTGCAACAGAACATCGCTGCCTGCTGGTAACAGAGGGAACAGCACTCACAAAACATCAGCCACGAGGGTGAATTTTCCTGCCATTCAGCTGATGTGGCATCATAGAAACCCTACGGTGCAGAAAGAGGCCATTCAGCCCATCGGGTCGGCACCGACCACAATCCCACCCGGGCCCTAACCCCCCATATCCCTACACATTTACCTGCTAATCCCTCTAACCTACAAATTCAGGACACTAAAGGGCAATTTTTAGCCTGGCCAATCAACCTAACCCACACATCTTTGGACTGTGGAAGGAAACCGGAGCACCCGGAGGAAACCCACACGGATACCAGGAGAATGTGCAAACTCCACCACAAACAGTGACCCAAACCAGGAATCGAACCCAGGTTGCTGGAGCTGTGAAGCAGCAGTGCTAACCCACTGTGCTACGTGCCACCCTACAGGCAAGATGGGCTGAATCGCCTCCTTCTATGTTGTAACTTTTCTATGGATGTCTGCATTTAAGTCCTCTCTGAAACTGCTGCCTCGTGGGTCCCCATTCCTGAATACAACTGCGTGGCTTGCAAGGCCACTTGGGAGGAAGGACTGATGCTTTGCTGTGGATCTGGAATCATGTGGAGGTCAGACCAGGTAAGGATGGCTGATTTCCAATGGAATTCTGTCCTCTAGTCGACAGGATGGGTATTACAAAAGGGCTACCTCACTCAACAACTGGCCTGGTCATATGGTACAGTGAGTCTCTCTCTCCCTCTATCACCTCCTGGACACAGGGTTTGTGTATTCGAATTCCACATCCCGAACTTCGTTCTCTAATTCAGGCAGATACTCACAGTGCAGGGCAGAGGGGGTGCCGCACTGTCGAGGGTCAGTGCTGAGGGAGCGCCGCACTGTCAGAGGGTCAGTGCTGAGGGAGCGCCGCACTGTCAGAGGGTCAGTGCTGAGGGAGCGCCGCACTGTCAGAGGGTCAGTGCTGAGGGAGCGCCGCACTGTCAGAGGATCAGTGCTGAGGGAGCGCCGCACTGTCAGAGGGTCAGAGCTGAGGGAGCGCCGCACTGTCAGAGGGTCAGTGCTGAGGGAGCGCCGCACTGTCAGAGGGTCAGTGCTGAGGGAGCGCCGCACTGTCAGAGGGTCAGTGCTGAGGGAGTGCCGCACTGTCAGAGGGTCAGAGCTGAGGGAGTGCCGCACTGTCAGAGGGTCAGCGCTGAGGGAGTGCCGCACTGTCAGAGGGTCAGTGCTGAGGGAGTGCCGCACTGTCAGAGGGTCAGCGCTGAGGGAGCGCCGCACTGTCAGAGGGTCAGCGCTGAGGGAGCGCCGCACTGTCAGAGGGTCAGCGCTGAGGGAGCGCCGCACTGTCAGAGGGTCAGCGCTGAGGGAGCGCCGCACTGTCAGAGGGTCAGCGCTGAGGGAGCGCCGCACTGTCAGAGGGTCAGTGCTGAGGGAGCGCCGCACTGTCAGAGGGTCAGTGCTGAGGGAGTGCCGCACTGTCAGAGGGTCAGTGCTGAGGGAGTGCCGCACTGTCAGAGGGTCAGTGCTGAGGGAGTGCCGCACTGTCAGAGGGTCAGTGCTGAGGGAGCGCCGCACTGTCAGAGGGTCAGTGCTGAGGGAGCGCCGCACTGTCAGAGGGTCAGTGCTGAGGGAGCGCCGCACTGTCAGAGGGTCAGTGCTGAGGGAGCGCCGCACTGTCAGAGGGTCAGTACTGAGGGAGTGCCGCACTGTCAGAGGGTCAGTGCTGAGGGAGCGCCGCACTGTCAGAGGGTCAGAGCTGAGGGAGTGCCGCACTGTCAGAGGGTCAGTGCTGAGGGAGCGCCGCACTGTCAGAGGGTCAGTGCTGAGGGAGTGCCGCACTGTCAGAGGGTCAGAGCTGAGGGAGTGCCGCACTGTCAGAGGGTCAGTGCTGAGGGAGCGCCGCACTGTCAGAGGGTCAGTGCTGAGGGAGTGCCGCACTGTCAGAGGGTCAGTGCTGAGGGAGTGCCGCACTGTCAGAGGGTCAGAGCTGAGGGAGTGCCGCACTGTCAGAGGGTCAGTGCTGAGGGAGTGCGCACTGTCAGAGGGTCAGTGCTGAGGGAGTGCCGCACTGTCAGAGGGTCAGAGCTGAGGGAGTGCCGCACTGTCAGAGGGTCAGAGCTGAGGGAGTGCCGCACTGTCAGAGGGTCAGTGCTGAGGGAGTGCGCACTGTCAGAGGGTCAGTGCTGAGGGAGTGCCGCACTGTCAGAGGGTCAGAGCTGAGGGAGTGCCGCACTGTCAGAGGGTCAGTGCTGAGGGAGTGCCGCACTGTCAGAGGGTCAGTGCTGAGGGAGCGCCGCACTGTCAGAGGGTCAGAGCTGAGGGAGTGCCGCACTGTCAGAGGGTCAGAGCTGAGGGAGTGCCAGACTGTCAGAGGGTCAGAGCTGAGGGAGTGCCACACTGTCAGAGGGTCAGAGCTGAGGGAGTGCCGCACTGTCAGAGGGTCAGAGCTGAGGGAGTGCCACACTGTCAGAGGGTCAGAGCTGAGGGAGTGCCACACTGTCAGAGATGTTCTTCAGTTGAGATGTGAAGTTATGGACTCTGGCTATCCTCGGGGCTGATGTAAAGTGTATGGCAATGTTTGGAGAAGGCGGGTAAGATTTTATTTCATTCGTGGGACATGGGCGTCGCTGGCTGGCCAGCATTTATTGCCCATCCCTAGTTGCCCTTGGAGGGCAGTTAAGAGTCAATCACATTGGCTGTGGCTCTGGAGTCGCATATAGGCCAGACCGGGTAAGGACGGCAGATTTCCTTCCCTAAAGGGACATTAGTGAACCAGATGGGTTTTTCCAACAATGGGTCATCAGTAGATTCTTAATTCCAGATATTTTTTATTGAACTCAAATTCTACCATTTGCCGCGGTGGGATTCGAACCCGGGTCCCCCAGAACATTAGCCGAGTTTCTGATTTAGTAGTCTAGCGATAATACCACTTGCCCTTCGCCTCCCTGTACACAATCCTGATTCAAAGCTATCTTTGGCCCATGAAGGGCGAAACCCTGTGGTTTCTTTCAGAATAGAACCAGTTGATCTCTTAGACTGTGAAAGGGTGGACGGGGCCTCAGATTAGGCTGATCCAAAAGCTGGTACCTCTGACAATGTGGCACACTCACGGTGCTGTAACGTCAGCCTACAGTGTTCAATTCTGGTCGCCTCGAAGGGTGTGGAGGGTACAGAAAAGATTTACCAGGATGCTGCCTGGCACGGAGGGCATTAGCAATGAGGAGAGATTGGAGAAACTTGGTTTGTTCTCACTGGAATGAGAGGGGGTGACCTGATTGAAGTCTACTAGATTATGAGGGGCATGGACAGAGTGGATAGTCAGAAGCTTTTTCCCAGGGTCAATTACTAGGGGGTGGGCACAGGTTTAAGGTACGAGGGGCAAAGAGATAGACAAGGCAAGTTTTTTATACAGAGGGTGGTGGGTACCTGGAACATGCTGCCGGGGGGAGGTAGTGGAAGCGGATATGATATGTATTTAAGGGGCGTCTTGACAAATACATGAAGAGAATGGTAATAGAGGGATATGGTCCCCGGGAGGGTCACGGTTTTAGTTCACTTGGGGGTCGGTGCAGGCTTGGAGGGACCAAAGGGCCTGTTCCTGTGCTGAATAACTCTTACACTTCAGTGTGATTCATTGTTTGCAAAGATCTTTAGAATGACCAGGCAGACGGGATAAGACACACACTTCCTGTTGAAGTCCAGTGAATAATTTTGGTCGGGGGGGGGGGGATGGAGTCTGTCCTATTGTTTCAGCTATTTCAGCCAGTCAGCACGGTGACTAATCCGGCCTCAGGCAGCTAGACCGGGCCTGAGGCCTAGCCTTTCATCCCGAAGAATTTCCTCGGCGCAGCCTCACCTGGGAGGGTCTCCATTTTCTATCTGGCCTTCCACTGAGGCTCAGAACGCAAGCTTGCTTAGGAAGGTGGTGGTGGTGGTGGTGCTGGTGGTGAGCAGGGGGTGGTGAGGAGGGTGCAGGGGGTGGTATGCGAGAGGAAATCAAGTTTTCCTTCAACCGAGGTCTAAACAAGACAGAGCTGGATTTGGGGCCCAACTGAATTGCTTAGAGTGGGCCTGAATTTTAAAAGAGTGGGAGGCAGTCTAACTGAAGGGCATTAATGAACTCTGGCCCAGCCAGCGAAGCCCACATTCCCTTGAATTCAATCACAGAATCCTGACAGTGCAGAAGGAGGCCACTCGACCCATCGAGACTGCACTGGCGACAATCCTCCCCATGTGACTACATGTGGTACTCCCGTAACCACATGTAGTCACCCTGCTAATCCCCCTGACGCTAAGGGGCAATTTACCATGGCTAATCTCCCTAACCCGCACATCTTTGGACACTAAGGGGCAATTTTAACATGGCCAATCCACCTAACCTGCACATCTTTGGACACTAAGGGGCAATTTACCATGGCTAATCTCCCTAACCTACACATCTTTGGACACTAAGGGGCAATTTACCATGGCTAATCTCCCTAACCTACACATCTTTGGACACTAAGGGGCAATTTTAACATGGCCAATCCACCTAACCTGCACATCTTTGGACACTAAGGGGCAATTTTAACATGGCCAATCCACCTAACCTGCACATCTTTGGACACTAAGGGGCAATTTACCATGGCTAATCTCCCTAACCTACACATCTTTGGACACTAAGGGGCAATTTACCATGGCTAATCTCCCTAACCTACACATCTTTGGACACTAAGGGGCAATTTTAACATGGCCAATCCACCTAACCTGCACATCTTTGGAGGAAACCGGAGCACCCGGAGGAAACCCACACAGACACGGGGGGAACGTACGGGCATCACACAGACAGTGACCCAAGGTCAGGAATCGAACCCGGGTCCCTGGCGCTGTGAGGCAGCAGTGCTAACCCACTGTGCCACCCTTTCATTGGGAAAGAGAGAGAGAGAGAGAGGGAGGATGTGGGATTGGTCAGGGATGTGAATGGTTAAGAAGGTGTGGCATTGTTTTCAGAAAGGTTATGGGGGGAGCGTCAGTACACGCGGCACAGCGGGAGAGGAACACACAGTGTGCTTTAACAGTGAGTGCTGTCCACAGTGAGGTGTTCCCAGACTGTACTAGAGGAGAGGAGGGGAGACGAGGTGAGGGGAGGGGAGGGGAGGGGTTGGGTTGGGGCAGGGGCAGGGTTGGAGCACGGGGTGGCCTATGGAGCTCTTTAAGGGCACTCTGGCATAACGGTTTAGGGTGTGGAGTTTATCTGGGGGTGTGTGTGTGGGGTTTATCTGGGGGGGGTCTGTGTGTGTGGGGTATATTTGTGTGTCTGTGGGGGGTTTATCTGGGGGTCTGTGTGTGGGGCGTTTATCTGGGGGTCTGTGTGTGTGGGGGTTTATCTGAGGGTCTGTGTGTGGGGGTTTATCTGGGGGTCTGTGTGGGGTTTATCTGAGGGTCTGTGTGTGTGAGGTTTATCTGGGGGTCTGTGTGTGGGGTTTATCTGGGGGTCTGTGTGTGTGGGGTTTATCTGAGGGTCTGTGTGTGGGGGTTTATCTGGGGGTCTGTGTGTGTGGGGTTTATTTGAGGGTGTGTGTGTGGGGGTTTATCTGGGGGGTCTGTGTGTGGGGGGTTTATCTGGGGGTCTGTGTGGGGTTTATCTGGGGGTCTCTGTGTGGGGGTTTATCTGGGGGTCTGTGTGTGGGGGGTTTATCTGGGGATCTGTGTGTGGGGGGGTTTATCTGGGGGTCTGTGTGGGGTTTATCTGAGAGTCTGTGTGTGGGGTTTTATCTGGGGGTCTGTGTGTAGGGTTTATCTGAGGGTCTGCGTGTGTGGGGTTTATCTGGGGGTCTGTGTGTGGGGGGTTTATCTGGGGGTCTGTGTGTGTGGGGTTTATCTGGGGGTCTGTGTGGGGTTTATCTGAGAGTCTGTGTGTGGGGTTTTATCTGGGGGTCTGTGTGTGGGGTTTATCTGAGGGTCTGTGTGTGTGGGGTTTATCTGAGAGTCTGTGTGTGGGGTTTTATCTGGGGGTCTGTGTGTGGGGTTTATCTGAGGGTCTGCGTGTGTGGGGTTCATCTGGGGGTCTGTGTGTGGGGGGTTTATCTGGGGGTCTGTGTGTGGGGGGTTTATCTGGGGGTCTGTTTTGGGGTTTATCTGAGAGTCTGTGTGTGGGGTTTTATCTGGGGGTCTGTGTGTGGGGTTTATCTGAGGGTCTGTGTGTGTGGGGTTTATCTGAGAGTCTGTGTGTGGGGTTTATCTGGGGGTCTGTGTGTGGGGTTTATCTGGGGGTCTGTGTGTGTAGGGTTTATCTGGGGGTCTGTGTGTGGGGTTTATCTGGGGGTCTGTGTGTGTGGGGTTTATCTGGGGGTCTGTGTGTGGGGTTTATCTGGGGGTCTGTGTGAGGGGTTTATCTGGGGGTCAGTGTGTGGGGGGTTTATCTGGGGGTCTGTGTGTGGGGGTTTATCTGGGGGTCTGTGTGTGGGGTTTATCTGGGGGTCTGTGTGTGGGGTTTTATCTGGGGGTCTGTGTGTGGGGTTTATCTGAGGGTCTGCGTGTGTGGGGTTTATCTGGGGGTCTGTGTGTGGGGGGTTTATCTGGGGGTCTGTGTGTGGGGGGTTTATCTGGGGGTCTGTTTTGGGGTTTATCTGAGAGTCTGTGTGTGGGGTTTTATCTGGGGGTCTGTGTGTGGGGTTTATCTGAGGGTCTGTGTGTGTGGGGTTTATCTGAGAGTCTGTGTGTGGGGTTTATCTGGGGGTCTGTGTGTGGGGTTTATCTGGGGGTCTGTGTGTGTAGGGTTTATCTGGGGGTCTGTGTGTGGGGTTTATCTGGGGGTCTGTGTGTGTGGGGTTTATCTGGGGGTCTGTGTGTGGGGTTTATCTGGGGGTCTGTGTGAGGGGTTTATCTGGGGGTCAGTGTGTGGGGGGTTTATCTGGGGGTCTGTGTGTGGGGGTTTATCTGGGGGTCTGTGTGTGGGGTTTATCTGGGGGTCTGTGTGTGTGGGGGTTTGTGTGGGAGTTCATCTTGGGTTGTGTGTGGGTTTATTTCAGGGTCTGTGTGGGGGTATTTGAGGCTGGCACTATCTCTGCTGTGTTACAGGGCTGATTGGGGAAGTAGGGGGGTTAACTGAAGGTGGGGTTTTGTTCCACTTTGTACAGAAGCCTTCAGGCACCCTCCAATCCTACAGGGAACTGGCTCTAATTCTCCCACCCACCTCCCCAAATGTTCAGGCTTATTTTGAAGTTAAATAGTTGCCTACGTGCAGAGATGTGTTTGCGGAAATGTGAAGGCAGGTTCACTGTAGGGTCTGCCTTCTCAGCCTCCTGACTGGTGTTTGATCTGACTCCTAACCTCACTGGCTGCAAATAGTAACAGACTTGGAGGAATGCCAGAGAGAGAGGGAAACAGACAGGGAGAGAGAGAGAGACAAAGACAGAGAGGGAGAGAGAGAGAGAGAGAGGGGCAGTGTGTGAAAGGGAGAAAGGGAGTGAGAGAGGAAGAGGGAGACAGGGAAAGAGAGGGAGATAAGGGGAGAGCGAGAGAGGGAGGGGGGGGAGAGAAGGGGAGGCAGACAGAGCGGAGGGTGGGGACAGAGAGGGAGAGGAGAAGGAGGAGACAGAGGGGGAGAGAGCTAGAGGGACACAGAGAGAGAGACTGAGATAGAGGTGGAGAGAAAGGGAAGAGAGCCAGAGGGACAGAGAGAGAGAGAGAGAGAGAGGCAGAGAGAGAGAGAGAGAGAAACTGAGATAGAGGGGGAAAGAGAGAGAGGGAGACAGAGAGAGAGGGAAACTAAGATAGATGGGGAGAGAGAGAGGGAGACAGAGAGGGACAGAGAGAGAGAGAGAGGGATACATAGAGAGAGACTGAGGTAGAGGGGGAGAGAGAGGGAAGAGAGACAGAGGGACGGACAGAGAGAGAGAAACACTGAGATAGAGGGGAAGAGAAAGAGAGGGAGACAGAGAGAGACCCAGAGAGAGAGAGGGATACATAGAGCGACAGAGAGACTCAGATGGTGGGGGAGAAGGGGGAAGAGAGAAAAGACGGGGGTGGGGACAGAAAAGAGGGGACAGACAGAGAGAGAGACAGAGAGAAAGGGACAGAGAGAGAGAGAGAGAGACAGGGACAGACAGAGAGAAAGAGAGAGAGAGAGACAGAGAGAAAGGGACAGAGAGGGGGAGAGGAGCAGTCAACAGATCGTAAGTGACTCAAACAGCGAGTGCTTTGTGTTGACGGGAGCAGGTAAACGGACATCTTTTGGATTTGAACTTGCCTGTTAGAGTTAGTAATGTTTACAGGGGAATCTAATCGCGGGACAGGATTCCTCCTGGATTCTCCCAGTCTGGTGGGAGAGCTGGGGGCGGGGGCAGGGTGAAAACCACTCGTGTATCCTGGGGGGAAGCTGTGTGTAAATTCTGGAGAAGCCGCCTGGTTATTTTTATAAGGCTGGTGTGGTTTATTTTTTTTCCGGGTTTTGTTTTACTCTGGAGAAGGGAAAGAGAGCTGACCCAGGAAAGGCAGGAGTGCCCTTGGCTGTCTGGGAGGATAGCTGGGGAGTGTGGGACTGGGGAGCAGGCTGTGTGACACAACCTGTTTAGCGTCTAGATCCAACCTGTACAATCCAGCACTCAGAACAACAGAATCCTCCTGTAAATAAGGAGTGAGACAAAAGGTTACAGAGAGCAGAGAACTGGCCTGGGAGGGCTCACTGCATTCAGGTCATCTACTTCTGCTGTCTTTAATTTTGTCCATTTGATTTGATTTGATTTGATTTATTATTGTCACATGTATTGGGATGCAGTGAAAAGTATTGTTTCTTGTGCACTATACAGACAAAGCATACCATTCATAGAGTACACAGGGGAGAAGGATTTATTATTGTCACTTGTACTGGGATACAGTGAAAAGTATTGTTTCTTGCGCGCTATACAGACAAAGCATACCGTTCGTAGAGAAGGAAACGAAAGGGTGCAGAATGTAGTGTTACGGTCATAGCTAGGGTGTAGAGAAAGATCAACTTAATGCGAGGTAGGTCCATTCAAAAGTCTGACAGCAGCAGGGAAGAAGCTGTTCTTAAGTCGGTCGGTACGGGACCTCAGACTTTTGTACCTTTTTCCAGAAGGAAGAAAGTGGAAGAGAGAATGTCCGGGGTGCGTGGGGTCCTTAATTATGCTGGCTGCTTTCCCAAGGCAGCAGGAAGTGTAGACAGAGTCAATGATTGTCCAATCTTGTATCCCCAAAACCAAATGCAATTACCCCGTTAAACTCCCGAACCTACACAACTTTGGACACTAAGAGGCAATTTAGCATGGCCAATCCCCCTAACCTGGACATCTTTGGATTGTGGGAGGAAATTGGAGCATTTGGAGGAAACCCATGCAGACATGGGGAGAATGTGCAAACTCCCCACAGACAGTGACCCATGGCCAGAATTGAACCCAGGTCCCCTGGCACTGCGAAGTGGCAGTGCTAACCACTGTGCCGCCCCACTTGGTTGGAGTGCGGTCACTGTTGTAATGTAGGAAACATGGCAGCCAACTTGTGCACAGCAAGGCCCCAGAAAAGCAGCAATTTGAGAATGACCAAGTCACCTGTCAGGGATAATTGTTGGCCCCAGGACACTGGGGAGACACCTCCCCCCCGACCAACCTCCACCCCCCCCCCCACCCCCCCACCCCCACCGCCGCCGCCCCCACCCTCTCTTCGAAAGACCGGCCAGCAGAGAGGATGGACAGGGGTCTTGGTCTAATATCACATCTCAAAGACAACACCTCTGACAGTGCAGCACTCCCTTGGTGCTGCCTGTCCAAATAGTGCAATATTCCCTCAGAAGACAGAGAATAATGGTGGAAGGGTGTTTTTTTCCAAATGGAAGTCTGTAACTAGTGGTGTTCTGCAGGGATCAGTGCTGGGACCTCTGCTGTTTGTAATATATATAAATAACTTGGGAGAAAATGTATCTGGTCTGATTAGCAAATTTGCGGATGATACTAAGATTGGGGGAGTTGCGGATGGTGATGAAGATTGTCAGAGAATACAGCAGGATGTAGATAGGCTGGAAAATTGGGCAGAGAAATGGCAGATGGAATTTAATCCGGACAAATGCGAGGTGATGCATTTTGGTAGATCCAATCCAAGCTTTAGACTAAATGGCAGAACCATGAGGAGCATAGACACACATAGATCTGGGAGTACAGATCCACAGATCCTTAAAAGTGGCAGCACAGGGGTGAAGAAAACATTCATTGGACGGGGCATCGAGTATAAAGAGCAAATAATGTTACAGTTATATAAAACGTTGGTGAGGCCACATTAGGAATGCTGTGTCCAATCCTGGTCACCGCTCTATCAGAAGGACATGGAGGCTTTGGAGAGGGTACAGGAAAGGTTTACCAGGATGTTGCCTGGTATGGAGAGTATGAGCTACGAGGAGAGGTTGAATAAACTGGGATTGTTCTCCCTGGAAAGACGGAGTCAGAGGGAGTGACCTGATAGAGGTTTATAAGATTATGAGGGGTATGGATAGGGTGAACATTTGGAAGCTTTTTCCCAGGGCAGAAATGACAATCATAAGGGGGCCAATCCACTAACCCGCACATCTCCAGACTGTGGGAGGAAATTGCAGCGTTCGGAGGAAACCCATGCAGACACGGGGAGAACGTGCAAACTCCAGGTTCAGTGGAGATGTGCGGGGGGGGAAGTTTTTTTTACACAGAGGGTGTTGGGGGCCTGGAATGCACTGCCAAGTGAGGTGGTTAAGGCCACCACATTAGCCACATTTAAGACTTATCTGGATGGACACATGAACAGACGGGGAATAGAGGGACGTGAACGGTTGGTTTAGATAGGACAATGTGTTCAGTACAGGATTGGAGGACCAAAGGGCCTGTTTCTGTGCTGTACTGTTTTCAGTTCCGACAGTGTCACACTCTCTCCGTACTCCTTCGCTGTCAGTGCAGTACACTTTCAGTACTGCCCCCTTCGCTAAGTGAAGCTTTTTTTTGTGTCTCATGTGACATCCTAAAACTTTGTGTGGAATATTGACAATAGGATCCCAAGCTCAGGGTTACGAAACTACACCAAAGGCCGGTTTAACTCATGTGGTGATCCTATAATAGGGTAACTTCAGGGCACCCTATTATAGAAAGGATATTTCTCTTGATCCTATAAATATTTTAGTATCACAAGTAGACAATGAAGGTACTGCAGACAGAAATATGAGAAAGGATATTCATAGAATCCTACAGTGCAAAAGGACGCCATTCGGCCTATCGAGTCTGCACTGACCACAATCCCACCCCAGCCCTATCCCCATAGCCCCCTGACACAATTTAGCACGGCCAATCCACCTAACCTGCACATGTTTAGACTGTGGGAGGAAACCAGAGCACCCAGATATTATTAAACTAGAAAGAGCGCAGGAAAGATTCACCAGGATGTTTCCGGGACTTGATGGTTTGAGTTATAAGGAGGCGCTGGATAGACTGGGACTTTTTTCCCTTGAGTGTAGGAGCTTAACGGTGATATTATAGAGGTCGGTAAAATAATGAGGGGCACAGGTCAGCCAGATGGTCAATATCTTTTCCCAAAGGTAGAGGAGTCTAAAACTAGAGGTTTAAGGTGAGAGGGGAGAGATACAAAAGTGTCCAGAGGGGCAATTTTTTTACTCAGAGGGTGGTGAGTGTCTGGAACAAGCTGCCAGAGGCAGTAATAGAGGCGGGTACAATTTTGTCTTTTAAAAAGCGTTTAGACAGTTACATGGGTACGATGGGTATAGAGGGATATGGGCCAAACGCGGGAAATTGGGATTAGCTTAGTGGTTAAAAACTGGGCGGCACGGACAAGTTGAGCTGAAGAGCCTGTTTCCACGCTGTAAACCTCTATGACTGTAAGACGTATAAAGCCCAGATGTATCTGTGAGAGTGGTAGGTAACATGCTAAACTTCCTTAGTCTTCTGAGAAAGTAGAGGTGTTAGTGGGACTTCCTTAACTATAGTGTTGGCATGGGGGGTGGGGGGGGGGGTGACAGGATAGGTTGTTGGTGATCTAGGCACCTAAAAACCTGAAGCTTGAATCACAGTGCAGAAGAGGCTATTCAGTCCATCAACTCTGTGCCAACTCTCTGATAGACTATCAATGCCAGATCCTTATTCTCCAGGGAAGATGGAGGGCAGTGAACAAGTAATCCCAATGTCTGGACTAAGAGACATGATTTCAGATCTCACCACAATGCTTGGGGCTTTTAAATTCAGTGGACTAACTAGATTTGGAATCTGGCAACTAATGCTCGAACCATTGTTAATTTAAAAACTGAGGGTATTTTCACAGTGATTTCATTGCAGTGTTAATTTTTGATTTATTATTGTCACATACAGTGAAAAGTATTGTTTCTTGTGCACTACACAGACAAAACATACCATTCATAGAGAAGGAAAGGAGAGAGTGCAGAATGTAGTGTTACAGTCATAGCTAGGGTGTAGAGAAAGATCAGCTTAATGCGAGGTAGGTCTATTCAAAAGTCTGACAGCAGCAGGGAAGAAGCTGTTCTTGAGCCGGTCGGTACGTGACCTCAGACTTTTGTATCTTCTTTCTGACAGAAGAAGGTGGAAGAGAGAATGTCCGGGGTGCGGGGGGGGGCCTTGATTATGCTGGCTGCTTTTCCCAAGACAGCTAGAAGTATAGACAGAGTCAATGGATGGGAGGCTGGTTTGTGTGATGGATTGGGATACGTTCATGACCTTTTGTAGTTCCTTGCGGTCTTGTTAGAGCAGGAGCCCATACCAAGCTGTGATACAACCAGACAGAATGTTTTCTATGGGGCATCTGTAAAAGTTGGTGAGAGTCGTAGCTGACATGCCAAATTTCCTTAGTCTTCTAAGAAAGTAGAGGCGTTGGTGGGGCTTTCTTAACTATAGTGTCAGCATGGGGGGACCAGGACAGGTTGTTGGTGATCTAGACACCTAAAACCTTGAAGCTCTCGACCCTTTCTACTTCATCCCCGTTGATGTAGACAGGGGCATGTTCTCCTTTACACTTCCTGAAGTCGATGACAATCTCCCTCATCTTGTTGACATTGAGGGAGAGATTATTGTTGCCCGCAACTGTTCACCAGATTCTCTATCTCATTCCTGTACTCTGCCTCGTCATTGTTTGAGACCACTATGGTGTAATTGTCAGCAAATGTGAAAATTGAATTGGAGGGGAGTTTGGCCGCACAGTCATAGGTGTAAAAGGGGTATAGTAGGGGGGCTGAGAACACAGCCTTATAACAGAAGTAAGTCTACTTGTGACTAATAAGTAAACTTTTAACTTGAGATTGATAGATGTTTGTTAGAATGAGGGTTGGGAGGGTGGAAAGTATGTGGATCTAGGTCACAGCTCAGCTATGATCTGGTTTAGTGGCTGGAACAAGCTCGAGGGGCCGAATGGCCTCCTATTTCATACACCATGGGGCTAACTCCACAAAAATTAGTTGGAACAGTGTTAACATCATCATCACGTGGGAGCGAGGTGGGGCATGGGGTAAATTTTCAATCCCCACCTTGCTTAGAATTATAGAATCCTTACAGCGCAGAAGGAAGCCATTCGGCCCATCAAGTCTGCAACGGCCACAATCCTACCCAGGCCTTATCCCCATGATGAACCTACATATTTACACTGCTAATTCCCCCGACACGAAGGGACAAATTAGCACGGTCAATCCACCTAGCCCACAAATCTTTCGGACTGTGGGTGGAAACCAGAGCACCCGCAGGAAACCCACGCAGACATGGAGAGGAGGTACAAACTCCACACAGACAGTGACCCAACGCTGGGAATTGAACCCGGGTCCCTGACGCTGTGAGGCAACAGTGCTAACCCACTGTGCCACCGTGCCTATTATGCTTGTTCTATGCTTCTCTCTCACTTGTTCTCGCACCACTGAAATCCTCCTCTCCCATCCCACCGCACCGCCCCCCCCCCCCCAACCCCTCAACCGCTGAGGGTGCCGCAACCTCTCTAAGGGGGATTTTGGATGCAGTTGCTTAGCAACTAATGAACAGGCCCAGTCCCGGGATCCGGGTGATGTAATGTTCAGCTTTCTTCATCACAAACATTATCCCAGTGGGATGCAATGTTTATTTTTATCACTGTTTAAAGCCAACTCACGTAATTCTCTCCACCTCGTCATCGAATGTAAGCTTTTTAACCATTTCCATCTATCCTCAATCCTTCCCAACCCGAGCACTCACCCATCATCCTTTTTGGACGGAAAGAAAAGTAGAACTTGACACCTTTTGCAACGTCAGGATGTCCCCAACCATTGGGCACGTTGGTAAGCATTGCTGCCTCACAACGCCAGAGACCCGGGTTTGATTCTGGCCACAGGTCACTGTCTGTGTGGAGTCTGCACATTCTCCCCGTCTCTGCGTGGGTTTCTTCCGGGTGCTCCGATTCCCTCCCACAGTCCAAAGATGTGCAGGTTAGGTGGATTGGCCATGCTAACTTGCTCCTTAGTGTCTAAAGATGTGCACATTAGGTGGATTGGCCATGCTAAATAGCCCCTTAGTGTCCAAAGATGTGTAGGTTAGGTGGATTGGCCATGCTAAATTGCCCCTTAGTGTCCAAAGATGTGCAGGTTTGATGGATTGGCTATACTAAATTGCCTCTTAGTGTCCAAAGATGTGCAGGTTAGGGGGATTGGCCATGCTAAATTGCTCCCTCGTGTCAGGGGGCTTAGCAGGGCAAATACATGGAGATTGTGCTGGGTACAGACCCAATGGGCCGGATGGCCTCCTTCTGCACTGTACAGATGCTATGAAGTACATCTTGAGATAAAACAGAAAATGCTCGATAAACACAGCAGTTCTGACAGCTGCTGTGGAGGGAGAAACAGAGTTAAGAGTTTTGAGTGGGTGTGACCTGACTCAGAGCAAAAGATGGGTACAAATGCGATGGATTATATAGGTGGAGGAGGGGTGGGGGGTGTGAAGAAAAGGTCAGGAGAGGTCAGAGGAAAGGAGAGATTGACAAAGATCTCAAAGGTACAAGACAAAGGGAGTGTGAATGGTGCCCTTAATGTCTTTAGAAGGTTCTCATAGCAGCCTAAAGATAAAATAGCAGAGTGTGTTAATCAGAGAAAGCTTGAAGTAATGATTGAACTGTTAGATCACATTTGGTACATTGTGTACAGGTCGCCACACTTGGTCAAAAGAAATGGTGTTGGGGCCCACCTCAATCATAGAATCCCTACAGAAGGAGGCCATTCAGCCCATCGAGCCTGCACCGACAACAATCCCACCCAGGCCACAATCCCAGGTATTTGTCCTGCTAGTCCCCCTGACACTAAGGGGCAATTTAGCATGGCCAATCCACCTAACCTGCACATCTTTGGACACTAAGGTGCAATTTAGCACGGCCAATCCACCTAACCTGCACATCTTTGTACAGAGGAGATATCAGGGGTAAGTTTTTCACTCAGGATGGTGGGTGAGTGGAATCAGCTGACGTCGGTAGTGGTGGAGGCAAATTCGATAGGGTTTTTCAAGAGACTTCTGGATGAGTACATGGGAATTAATAGAATTGAGGGTTATAGGAAGCGTAGTAGGTATGGATATCATTGCGCAACTTGTGGGCCGAAGGGCCTGTTTGTGCTGTAGTTTTTCTATGTTCTATATTCTTTGGACACTAAGGGGCAATTTAGCAGTGGCAATCCACGAAGCCTGCACATCGTTGGACATTAAGGGGCAATTTAGCATGGCCAATCCACCTAACCGCACATCTTTGGACACTAAGGGGCAATTTAGCAGTGGCAATCCCCCTAACCGCACATCTTTGGACACTAAGGGGCAATTTAGTGTAGCCAATCCACCTAACCTACACATCTTTGGACTGTAGGAGGAAACCGGAGCACCTGTTTCATAGTCTCACAAGTAGGCTTACGTTAACACCGCAATGAAGTTACTGAGAAAATCTCCGAGTTGCCACACACTGTTTGGGGTAACACTGAGGGAGAATTTAGCACTCCAACCAGCACGTCTTTTGGGAGGAAAGCAGAGCATCCGAGGAAACCCACGCAGACACGGGGAGAATGTGCGGGCAGTGTCTCCCCCGCCCCCCCAAGCTGGAAATCGAACCGGGGTCCCTGGCGCTGCGAGGCAGCCGTGCTAACCACTGTGCCGCCCTGTCTTGGGGGAACTGGCTGCTGTGGTTTACGGTTCCGAAAATCTTGCTCTGGATCAGAGGGAGTTAGACAGTGGGCCGCACATGGTGAAATCAGTGGAAGGAGCAATAACCTCCGCGATTTAAAAACAAGCGTTTGTGCATTGTGGTTGCTACGATGGTGCCAGCCTGCACTAGTGTTTGGCCCTCCTCATTGGCGGCTCGGTTGCCAGGGAAAGATTTAATTCCCTGCGCTCGAGTAAGGGAGAAGTGAGTTAATTATTTAGAATTTAATTAGTGGCTGGGCGACTGTGAGGGATTAGAGGGTGTTACTCGGGCGAGTTTGACAACACCGGCTGCAGTGTGCGAGCGTCTGCTCGGTAGGTATCCCGGAATGTTCCGCTTTCCGTCCTCCCTCTGTACGGGTGACGGAGCGAGGCGATGGGTCAGTGTTGCGGACATGGTTTCCGAAGCTAACTTCTGTCCCTGAAACTTTGGGGAGTTGAGAGATTGAGGGCAGGATTCGATACTGTATATTGAGTTTCTGGAACAGAAACAGGCCCTTCTTCCCAACTAGTGCCTGCTGGGCCGCATGTGGCCCTCCTCCTGCACCCCCGCCCCTTTGCCCTGAAAGCATTTAAACACTAAGATGCAGCGAGATGTCTGCAAAGTACTTTTGGCCGTCCCAAAGATGGCCCTGAACCTGCATCACCGGGCGCTGGGATCTTGCTGTGCACGGAATCGAAGCTGTTTACATGCGGGAAAGGGCCAGCCCAGACTGGAAAATGGCCTCTACCTGAGTGTGCCTGCACCTCGCTTGTGTGAAACGCGTTCCCAAATTAGGATGTTGCAGTATATGGGGAGGGAGGGGGTGGGATGTTGAATGGATAGAGGGATGTATTCTCTTTGGACGTCAGTGGGTATCTCTGGAGCGTGTCGAATCTAGACTCAGCAGGAAGGTCCCCCAGACCCCTCTAGCCTCTGTCGGTCCCGCTCCAGAGACCCGAGAACGAAAACCTCAGCTCATGTGCGCAGTGCAGCACTGAGGGGGTGCTGAACTGCCGGAGGCGCGGTTGTGAGGACCGTTGGGGGCGGTACAGTGGCAAACGCTGCTCCCGTGCAGCGCCAGGGACCAGGGTTCGATAGCCAGCTTGGGGTCACAGTCTGTGTGGAGTCTGCACGTTCTTCCCGTGTCTGAGTGGGTTTCCTCCGGGTGCTCTGGTTTCCTCCTGCACTCCAAAGATATGCAGGTTAGGTGGATTGGCCATGCTAAATTGTTCCTTAGTATCCAAACACGTGCAGGTTAGGTGGGTTGGCCATGCTAAATTGCCCCTTAGTGTCCAAACACGTGCAGGTTAGGTGGATTAGCCCTGGTAAAGTGTGTGGAGTTACGGAGATAAGACTGGGTAAGTTGCTCTGTTGGAGAGTCAATGCCGAGGTGATGGGCCGAACGGCCTCCTTCTGCATGGCAGGGATTCTATGATTCTCTAAACACAACAACTGCTCTTTTCTCTCTTTGTCTCCAGGTGTAACTGGTCCATCTGAAGAGCGTTTGACAAGATGTCGCTCCACAACTTCCAGTTCATCCACAGTATTAAGAACTCTCCGGCGGTTTTCCGTCGGAGGTTTAAGAAGGACAAGACCAAGAATCTGTCGCACGGCGACCCGCTCTTCAAGGTGCACTACATGGGTTTGGAGAAAATCTATTCGCTGCAGGTTGAGCAGACCAGGGAGGTGGTCAACCGGCTGGTGGGCAAGGAGTCGGGCAAGAGCAGCAAGGACCACGCCCTGGTGGTACGGCCCCGCTACCTGGAGGTGAAGGAGATCTCCAGCGGCCGGCAGATCACTAAGACTTACCTCCATGACATTGCCTACTGCACGGCGGACAGGGGCCACACCAACATCTTTCTCTACATCTGCAAGAGCAAAGGGCAGCTCCAGTGCCGCGTCTTCCTGTGTAACAAGGCAGAGAAAGCCAAGGCCATCACCGTCTGCCTGGCCAAGTCCTTCGAGGCTGCGTTCAGCCAATGGCACGAGGCGTACGGCCGCCAAGGGTTGCCGGGCCCCGCCTCAGATGCCAATCCCAGCTCCGAAGATCAGGACAATCCTCACAGCCGCACAGAGAAAGGTGAGGGAGAACCATAAATGCATTTGTTCCATTCACCTCTGGGAGTGTGTTCCACATTCATAGAAAACCCACAGTGCAGAAAGAGGCCATTTGGCCCACTGTGTCTGCACAATCCCACCTAGGCCCGACTCCCATATCCCTACACATTTACCCACGTATCATTCCAACCTACACATCTCAGGACACTAAGGGGCAATTTTAGCATGGCCAATGCACCCTAACCTGCACATCTTTGGATTGTGGGAGGAAACCGGAGCACCCAGAGGAAACCCACGCAGACACAGGGAGAATGTGCAAACTCCACACAGATCCAAGCCGGGAATCAAACCCAGGTCCCTGGAGCTGTGAAGCAGCAGTGCTAACCACTGTGCTAGCGTGCTGCCCCAAACTCTCTGGGTGCAGACAGTTTTTCTGAATACCCCCTCTCCCCAACACTTGGATTCCTTGACTATCTTGTATTGAGCTTAGATTTTCAAAGCCTTAAAACTCGCGTTTCTGTAGAGCCTGTCACAACCTCAGCCACAGCTAAGGGAGCAGTGACCACAATATGATAGCATTTACCCTGCAGTTTGAGATGGGGAGTGTGGAATCAGATATAACGGTATTACAGTTAAATAAAGGTAACTACAAAGACACGAGGGAGGAGCTGGCCAGATTGGGAAGAGAGCCTAGCAGGGAAGACAGCAATGGCAGGAGATTTTGGGGGCTACTCGGGAAGTAGAACAGAAATTCCTGGCTGGGGGCACAGTGGTTAGCACTGCTGCCTCACAGCGCCGGAGACTTGGGTTCGATTCCTGGTTCGGGTCACTGTCTGTGTGCAGTTTGTACATTCTCCCTATGTCTGCGTGGGTTTCCTCCGGGTGCTCCGGTTTCCTCCCACAGTCTGAGAGACCTGCTGGTTAGGGTGCATTGGCCGTGCTAAATTTTCGCTCAGTGTTACCCAAACAGGGTCTGGAGTGTGGCGACTAGGGGATTTTCACAGTGACTTCATTGCAGTGTTAATGCAAGCCTACTGATAAATAATCTTTAAACTTTAAATTCATTCCAAGGAGGGGGGTACATGCTAGGAGGAGGAGGCTGACGAGGGAAGTCAAGGACAGCGTAAAAGCTAAAGAGAAAGCATACAAAGTGGCAAGGATAATGGAAAGCCAGAGGATTGGGAAGCTTTTAAAAGCGAAGAGAACAACTAAAAAAACAATAAGAGGGGGGAAGATGAAGTATGAGTGCAACGGAGCTAATAAAATAAAAGAAGATAGGAAGAGTTTTTTTCAATATATAAAAGGTAAGAGAAAGAGACAAAAATAGACATTGGACCACTGGAAAATGAGGTTGGAGAAGTAATAATAGGAAACAAAGAAATGGCAGAGGAACGAAATAGTTATTTTGCATCAGTCTTCACTGTGGAAGACACCAGTGGGATGCCACATCTCCAGGAGAATCAGGAGGTACAGGTGAGGCCATCACTAAAGAGAAGGTTTTGGGAAAACTAAAAGGTCTGAAGGTGGATAAATAAACTGGACCAGATGGACTACGCCCCCATGGTTCTAAAAGAAATAACTGAGGAAATTGTGGAGGCAATGATGATCTTTCAAGAATCATTGGAGGCAGGAGGGTTTCAGAGGGCTGGAAAGTAGCTAATGTAACACCGCTGTTTAGGAAGGGAAAGAGGCAACAGATGGAAAATTATAGGCCAGCTCGCATGACTTTGATCTTTGGCAAAATTTTAGAGTCCATTATTAAAGATGAGATCGCAGATTACTTGGAAGTGCATGATAAAATAGGACTGAGTCAGTACAGCTTCGTCAAGGGGAAGTCATGTCTGACAAATCTGTTAGAGTTCTTTGAGAGGGTAACAAGGAAGTTAGATAAAAGAGAACCAGTGGACGTGATTTATTTAGACTTCCAGAAGGCCTTTGAAAAGGTGCTGCATAGGAGACTGTTAAATCAGTTAAGCGCCCATGGTGTTCAGGGTAAGGTTCTGGCATGGGTAGAATGGCTGAAGGCAGAGAGTGGGGAATAAAGGGATCTTTTACAGCTGGTGACTTGTGGTGTGTCTCAGGGGTTGGTGCTGGGACCACAACTTTTCACAATATACATTAACAATTTGGAAGAAGGAACTGAAGGCACTGTTGCTAAGTTTGCTATGATACAAAGATATGTAGAGGGACAAAGATGTGCAGGTTAGGTGGATTTGCCATACTAAATTGCCCCTTAGTGTCCAAAGATGTATAGGTTAGGTGGATTGGCCATGCTAAATTGCCCCATGGTTTCCAGGCCCACAATCAGTTCTTTCTCTGTAACTCCACACATTTTACCATGACCAATCCCTTTAACCTGCATATCTTTGGACACTAAGGGGCAATTTAGCATGGCCAATCCACCTAACCTACACATCTTTGGATGCTAAGGGACATTATAGCATGGCCAATCCACCTAACCCGCACATCTTTGGACACTAAGGGGCAATTTAGCATGGCCAATCCATCTAACCTACACATCTTTGGACACTAAGGGGCAATTTAGCATAGCCAATCCACCTAACCCGCACATCTTTGGACACTAAGGGGCAATTTAGCATGGCCAATCCACCTAACCTACACATCTTTGGACACTAAGGGACATTATAGCATGGCCAATCCACTTAACCTGTACTTGCGTCACCAGATTCTTTGGAACATTGACTAAGATTGGCAGTGGTGTTTATGACAAAAATAGGAATTTAAAAGCTTATAAATAATCTACTGCTGTTTCATTCCAAAGATATGCGGGTTCGGTGAATTTACCCATGGTTCTGGTGTTAAAGTTTTGACCTCTTGTTCTGAAAATCCCCATCAGAGGAAATACTTCCTCAGCATCGATTCTCCGAAACTCTTAAAATTTTAAACGTCTCAACTAGATCACTCCTTGACCTTTAAACCTTGACGTTTCAGGCCAGGTTTAGTAGGGCTGACCTCACGACTTAACCCTTGAAGCCCTGATGGTAATCTGGCCAACGCTCCTCCTCACCTCCCCCTTGGCCAACAGCGCTAAGGCAGGTTGCCTTGCCATCATCACCATTGCTGTTGGTGGGATCTTGCTGTTCATGTGCTGGTTGTTGGGTTTCCTACATTACAATATATCCTTCTGTGGATACGATGCCCAGAACTCAAGGCGAATGGGCCCAAACTGGGCTCCCAACCATCAATGGCAAAGCCATTTCAAAGAACAATGAGCATTGATGGACGTTCCCTTACTTCACCCTGTGTTTTTCAGAGTAGGTACGTAACTTAAGAGATGTTCCCTTATCTAGACCTACGCATTAACTGAGGATGATAAGGATCGATCGCAATGAACCTTAAAATAAAGATATCCTGGGGAAGAGATATGTTCGGAGATAGAACACCTTTCATGTCATTGAGAAGAGACAGATATGAATGATTCCGTTAACCTTTGACAGCAGAACTCAAGAAGTGATTAAGTTACTTTCCAAGCGCTATATGGGATTAATTCCTTCTTGAAAGGCAGTGTTCCTGCCAATTTTTATACAAAGGAATATTTTCTGGCGAGATAAAGGCAGCGTTTCCTGAATTAAAAACACGGGGAGAACTCCGCTAACAGGTCAGGCAGCAAGTGCGGAGAGGGGGAGAGAAACAGAGGTGACATTTTCAGTTGTGTGTGTCTCACTCGGAACAGGGAATGAGCTGGGAGGATGTTTGTCTGTGGCGATCTTACAGATTGCAAAAATTAGACTCAAGTTCCCCAGAGCACTGGAGGTTAAGGGGTTTGAGTCATAGAGGTTTACAGTGTGGAAACAGGCCCTTTGGCCCAACTTGTCCATGCTGCCCCCTTTTTTAAACTCCTGAGCTAATCCCAATTGCCCGCTTTTAGCCCATATCCCTCTATACTCATCTTACCCATGTAACTGTCTAAAGGCTTTTTAAAAGACAAAATTGTACCCACCTCTACGACTGCCTCTGGCAGCTCGTTCCAGACACTCACCACCCTCTGTGTGAAAGAACAGCCCCTCTGGACAATTTTGTATCGCTCCCCTCTCATTTTAAACCTAAGCCACCTGGTTTTTAGACTCTCCTACCTTTGGGAAAATATATTGACTGTCTAGCTGACCTGTGCCTCTCATTATTTTGTAGATCTCTATAAGATCACCCCTCAGCCTCCTACGCTCCAGAGAAAGAGTCCTAGTCTATCCAGTCTCTCCTTATAACTCAAACTTAATTTGATGAAGTTTTTTTGTAGTATCACAGAATTCCTACAGTGCAGAAAGAGGCCCTTTGGCCCATCGAGTCTACACCAACCACAATCCCTCGCAACCCCAGATATTTACCCTGCCAGACCCCCAGACACTAGGGGGCAATTTACCATGGCCAATCCATCTAACTTGTACACCTTTGGACACTAAGAGCAATGTAGCATGGCCAATCCATCTAACCTGCACATCTTTGGACCCTAAGGGACAATGTAGCATAGCCAATCCACCTAACCTGCACATCTTTGGACACTGAGGGGCAATGTAGCACGGCCAATCCACCTACCTTGCACATCTTTGGGCGCTGAGGGGCAATGTAGCATAGCCAATCCACCTAACCTGCACATCTTTGGACACTGAGGGGCAATGTAGCATGGCCAATCCACCTAACCTACACATCTTTGGACCCTAAGGGGCAATGTAGCATGGCCAATCCACCTAACCTGCACATCTTTGGACCCTAAGGGGCAATGTAGCATGGCCAATCCACCTAACCTACACATCTTTGGACCCTAAGGGGCAATGTAGCATGGCCAATCCACCTAACCTGCACATCTTTGGACACTGAGGGGCAATGTAGCATGGCCAATCCACTTAACCTACACATCTTTGGACCCTAAGGGGCAATGTAGCATGGCCAATCCACTTAACCTACACATCTTTGGATACTCCTTCTGCAATGTACGCCCCTATGATTCTACGTCTATCTCATTTTCCACAGGGAGCTCGCTGGAGGAGTCGTCGGAGCTTAGCCGCTCGTTGGAAAGCGACGAGGAGGCGGAGGCAAGGATGCACCGCGAGTTTCTCCAGAGGGCAACATCTTTCCGGGCCCCCCACCGCCTGGACACGGGGTACCACGACATGGAGGAGCTGACCAGGGATTCCTGCGTCCAGGAGCTGGTGGGGGGTGAGCCAGAAGGGGACTGACCAGCCCTCTTGTCCGCATTGATTCTTTCTTGAACCCTGGGGGCGGTGAGGGTGGCAGGAGAGAAAATCAGTTTGGTAGCACCCACCCCTCACGGGACAAAGGTCAAAAATTTCAAACTTACGGATGAGGCTTTTGTTGATCTCTTTTTTTGGAACAGCTTTTTAAAAACACAGATCCTCGGAGCAAGGTTAACCATGCTTAACCTTGACTGCTTAACCATGAACCCCACGTGCACAGCGTGTGATGTATTCAGCACTCCAGAAGCAGCATTGAGCCTGTTGTGTGGAAGATGACTCCCTCCCCACCCCAGCCCAATAACACTTGCTTCATGACTCTTTAGTTGACTGATTCTATTTTGACCTCATCCCTACGAGCGTGGGGTATATTCTGCGGAGTTTAACAGATGCGACCGCATTGAAATGTAGACAATCCTTACAGTGTTTGGCAGGGTAGATGCTCCGAGGTGTGTGTTTGCACTTGATTCAAGAACGTGTTGGGGAGGGGAGGGGGAGAAGGAGGGAAACATGGAGGTGGGGCAAGAGAGAGATGTCATGGTCTTGGGAAACTTTTAACAAGATTAGCCAGGGAGAAGGGGGGGGTGGAATTCAGAAAGAATGTTCCCCATGGTGGTGGGTGGGGAGCTGGGGGGGAGGGGAGGGGGGAGAGATGTCCAGAACTAGGGGGTCATAGTGTGAGGATAAGAGATAAACCCTTTAGGACTGGGGGTGAGGAGAAATTTCCTCTCCCAGAGAATGGTGAATGCGTGGAATTCTCCCCCACAGAAAGTAGTTGAGGCCAAAACGTGTGATTTCAAGAAGGAATTAGATATCACTCTTGGGGCTAAAGGGATAGAGGGATATGGGGGTGGGGAGGAGGTGGGGGAGATCAGGATATTGGATTTGATGGTCAGCCATGATCAAAATGGACGGCGGAGCAGACTCGAATGGCCTCCTCCAGCTTCTAGGTTCTACGATACAGGGTCGGCCATTTTGGACTGAGGTGAGAGAAATTCTTTCACTCAGAATTTGGTGAAAGTTTGGAATTTTTTCCCTGAGACAGCTCAGTTGCTCAATTTAGACTCAAACGGGGAGGTTTTTAGATGCTAAGGGGGAGGGGGGCGAGGTTCGGACGGGAAGACAAACTTGAGTTGGAAAGTCAGCTACGATCGTGTTGAGTGGCAGAGCAGGCTCGAGGGGCCAAATGGCCAACTCGTCCTCCTATTTCTTTTGTCCTTGACAACCTTATCTGATGCCAGAGTGCAGCCGTGGACTGTTTACCATAAGGGGAGCTTTGATTAGCTCCAGAGAGAGAGAGAGAGAGCAAAGGTGGCTTCGCTTGACAAACACTGCTCCCCTCCCCAAACATCTTTCGACTATCCCGAGTGTTTCTCTGGGACGTTCCGGGACACTGGCGGGGAGACTTGAAGCTGTCTTACGAAACTCCACTGTCACCGACTGCTACCAGGGGTGGTTGTTAACTGGCAAATTACTGGAGGAACGCAACAATTTTACGCTAACCCGCGGTTTGTCGTCGATGACGCAACAGCCCCTCTGAGAGGGAGGGGCTCTGATCGCTGAAATGATCTTGTCTTTCGACATTCTGTCAGTTGGAAGGAATGTTTGTGATAAGGTTTAAAAAATGCAAACTCCCTCTTTGTCTGCTGTTGGCCAATGGCAGATAACACACTAAATTGTTTGAGTACAAGTGGGTTTTTTTTTAGTGGGACTGTTCTATATTTCCAATAAATATTGAAATGTAGTTACTTGTCTCGGACAGAGTTGTGCTTCCAATCCCCAAATTCTCTATGACCTTTCACCTCTGTAACATCGCCCATTTGTCTGCTCCTGTAACCCTCGCCCCGCGCTTCTAGAATTTACCATTCCAACGCAGTCCGTTCCCGACATAAGAAATCAAACGTGGTTCCCAGCTCGCACCACGTTCCAGTCACTGATTATCCACACCCTGTGCTCGCTGCTCTACACTGATCGGTATCTGGCCATCCCTCAGTGTTAGAATTCTCACCCTTATTTTCAAAATCCTTCATGCCCCCTCTCTTCTCCCTCCCTATCTCTGTAACCTCCTCCAGCCCCACACCCCTCCCTATCTCTGTAACCTCCTCCAGCCCCCACACCCCTCCCTATCTCTGTAACCTCCTCCAGCCCCCACACCCCTCCCTATCTCTGTAACCTCCTCCAGCCCCACACCCCTCCCTATCTCTGTAACCTCCTCCAGCCCCACACCCCTCCCTATCTCTGTAACCTCCCCCAGCCCCCACATCTCTCCCTATCTCTGTAACCTCCTCCAGCCCCTACATCTCTCCCTATCTCTGTAACCTCCTCCAGCCCCTACACCCCCTCCCTATCTCTAACATCCTCCAGCCCCTTGAAACCTCCTCCAGCCTCGACACCCCTCCCTATCTCTTAACCTCCCTCAGCCCCTTGAACCCTCCCCACCTCTGAAACCTCCTCCAGCCCTACAACACTCCCTATCTCTGTAACCTCCTCCAGCCTCTACACCCCTCCCTATCTCTTAACCTCCCTCAGCCCCAACACCCCTCCCTATCTTTTGTAACCTCCTCCAGCCCCTACACCCGCTCCCTATATCTGAAACCTCATCCAGCCCCTACATCCCTCCCTATCTCTGAAACCTCCTCCAGCTCCTACACCCACTCCCTATCTCTGTAACCTCCTCCAGACCCTCTTGAGGGTCCCCTGATTTCCATCACTCCACCTTCCCCTCCAGCTTCCTGTGACCCTGAGCTCTGAAATTCCCTCCCTAAACCTCTCCGTCTCTCGAGTTTTGAAATACTCCCTGAAACCAATTTCTTTGACTGAACCTATAGTCACCTGTCCTCACATTTCACGGAATGGCTCACAGTGGCTTTTTGTGTTGGTAATATAACTTGGGGAGTTTTACCCAGTTCTACGCACTCACTCAATCGTTGAGTACCTGTTGACAGTGTGTTCGAGCTATTTCCCAGTGGAACAGGAGGGACGTCACAAAGCTTACATTTTTACACCAAAGTGACAACGCGCGCGAAAACGCATGAATCAACATCCTGTTCCAGCAATAAGCAGATTGACCAGTTTATGTTACACTTGTACTATTCCACGTTGGATCAAGTATCTTGTGTTTACACGGAGGCCAAAGTATCACTATTTACATTTGGAGTTTTTTTTGTTTATTTGTCCATGGGATCTGGCAAGAGTTAGACAGGGCAGATTCAGAAAGAATGTTCCTGATGGAGTCCAGAACTAGAGGTCAGAGTTTGAGGATAAGCGGTAAACCTTTTAGGACTGAGGTGAGGAGAAATTTCTTCACCCAGAGGGTGGTGAAAAAGTTTAAACTTTTTAAACTTATTTATTAGTGTCGCAAGTAGGTTTGCATTAACACTGCAATGAAGATAGGGGAGGTAATGGCTTAGTGGTGTTATCGCCAGACTGTTTAATCTGGAACTACTAATCCAGAAACTCAGCTAATGTTCTTGGTTCGAATCCCGCCACGGCAGATGGTGGAATTTGAATTTAATGAAAGAAATCTGGAATTAAGAGTCTACTGATGACCCATTGTTGGAAAAAAGCCCATTTGGTTCCCTTTAGGGAAGGAAATCTGCTGTCCTTACCCGGTCTGGCCTACATGTGACTCCAGAGCCACAGCCAATATGGTTGACTCTCAACTGCCCTCTGACCAAGGGCAACTAGGGACGGGCAATAAATGCGGCCATCCAGCAGTGCCCATGCCCCACAAATGAATGAGAAAGAAAGTTACTGTGAAAATCCCCTAGTCGCCACACCTATTTGGGTAACACTGCAGGAGAATTTAGCACGGCCAATCCATCTAACCAGCACGTCTTTGGACTGTGGGGGGAAACTCACACAGACACGGGGAGAACGTGCAGACTCCGCACAATGACCCAAGCCAGGAATCGAACCCGGGTCCCTTGCGCCGTGAGTCAACAGTGTTACGTGTGGAATTCACTACCACAGAGAGTAGCTTAATGCAGAGAAGTGTGAGGTATTGTACTTTGCAAGGACAAACCAAGATAGAACATACAAGGTAAATGGTAGGGCACTGGGATCTGGGAATACAGATACATAATTCCCTAAAAGTGGCGTCACAGGTAGATAGGGTTGTAAAGAGTGCTTTTGGTACATTGGCCTTTATAAATCAAAGTATTGAGTTGGAATGTTATGGTGAGGTTGTATAACAGTAAGAAGTCTGACAACACCAGGTTTAAGTCCGACCGATTTATTTGATATTAAACTCACAAGCTTTCGAGGTTAAACTCTTCGTCAGGTGAATGGAGAGTTCTGGCCTCAGACAGAGCATATAAAGCACAGACAGTTTACAGATTACTGATTAGAATGTGAATCTTTACACCTAACCTGCTATTCAAGTCTTAAAGTGGCCGGCAATGTGAGTGGAAGGAGCACTGATCACAGGCTAAAGAAATGTGTATTGTCTCCAGACAGTACAGTAAGTGAGGTTTTGCAAACCCCGGTAAGTCATGGAGGTTACAGATAGTGTGACATGAACCCAAGATCCCTGTTGAGGCCGTCCTCATGTGTGCGGAATTTGGCTATTAGTTTCTGCTCAGCGACTCTGCGCTGTCGTGTGTCGTGAAAGCCGCCTTGGAGAACGTTTACCCGAAGATCAGAGGTGGAATGTCCCGAAGCATGGTATATTGGGGAGACCATACAGAGGCTACGACAATGGATGAATGAACACTGCTCGACAATCACCAGGCAAGACTGTTCCCTTCCTGTTGGCGAACACTTCAGCGGTCACGGGCATTCAGCCTCTGACCTCTGGGTAAGTACTCTCCAAGGTGGCCTTCACAACACACGACAGCGCACAGTCGCTGAGCCAAGTTCTGCACACATGAGGACGGCCTCAACTGGGATCTTGGGTTCATGTCGCACTATCTGTAACCCCCGTGACTTACCTGGGTTTGCAAAACCTCACTTACTGTACTGTCTGGGGACAATACAGATCTCTTTAACCTGTGCTCAGTGCTCCTTCCACTCACATTGTCGGCCACTTTAGGACTTGAACAGCAGGTTAGGTGTAAAGATTCACATTCTAATCAGTAATCTGTAAACTGTCTGTGCTTTATATGCTCTGTCTGAGGCCAGAACTCTCCATTCACCTGACGAAGAGTTTAACCTCGAAAGCTAGTGAGTTTACTATCAAATAAATCGGTCCGACTTAAACCTGGTGTTGTCAGACTTCTTACTCTGTTTACCTCAGTCCAATGCCGGCATCTCCACATCGAGGTTGTATAAGACATTGGTGAGGCTGAATTTAGAGTATTGTGTGCAGTTTTGGTCTCCTAATTACAGGAAGGATATTAATAAGGTTGAAAGAGTGCAGAGAAGGTTTAGAAGGATGTTGTCGGGACTTGAGAAACTGAGTTATAGAGAAAGGTTGAATAGGTTCGGACTTTATTCCCTGGAGCGTAGAAGAATGAGGGGAGATTTGATAGAGGTGTATAAAATTATGATGGGTATAGATAGAGTGAATGCAAGCAGGCTTTTTCCACTGAGGCTAGGGGAGAAAAAAAACCAGAGGACATGGGTTAAGAGTGAAGGGGAAAAAGTTTAAAAGGAATATTAGGTGGCGGGGGGGGGGCTTCTTCACACAGAGAGTGATGGGAGTGTGGAATGAGCTGCCAGATGAAGTGGTGAATGCGGGCTCACTTTTAACATTTAAGAAAAACTTGGTCAGGTACATGGATGAGAGGGGTGTGGAGGGATGTGGTCCAGGTGCAGGTCAGTGGGACCAGGCAGGAAAATGGTTCGGCACAGCCAAGAAGGGCCAAAAGGCCTGTTTCTGTGCTGTAATGTTCCATGGTTCTACGGTTCTAGTTGAGGCCGAAATGTGTGATTTCAAGAAGGAATTAGATATCGCGCTTGGGTCTAAAGGGATTGAGGGATATGGGGGAAGATGAGGGGGTGAATCAGGATATTGAATTTGATGATCAGCCATGGTCAATATGAATGGCAGAGCAGGCTTGAAGGGCCGAATGGCCTCCTCCTGCTTCTAATTTCTATTCGTTGCTCATCCCTAATTGCTTCATTTAACAGTCAACCACATTGGTCACATGTAGGCCAGACCGGGTAAGGACAGCAGATTTCCTTCCCTCTATGTATAAATAATTCCCAACCATTTTTTTGTTGCTGGGATGTGGGGAAAGGGGACCCCAGGTGGGGTTTTCAGAATATTCGATAGGTTGCCGTTACTGAGACTGGTTTTCAATTCCAGATTTTACTTAATGGATTGTGTTGAGGTTGGTCATGGTGGGATTTGAACCTGTGTCCCCAGGACATTACTCTGGGCCTTTGGATTACTAGCCCAGTGACATTAGCACTGCCCCCAAATGGATAGTGTACAGGCTCTACCACCCAGCCTGCAGGCATTGCTGCTTTGGGGCAGTGTAGTTGGGGAGGGTGATTTGCATCAATTTTGAGTATGGTAATTGCCTGTGAAGTGGGTGGAGTGGGGGGTGGGGGGTGGTGTTTGGGCAGGCTTTCACGCAGGGTTGGTAGGGGGCACATTCACCTGACGAAGGGGCTAACCCGAAAGCTAGTGAGCGTACTATCAAATAAATCGGTTGGACTTAAACCTGGTGTTGTCAGACTTTTTACTAGGGGGCACATGCCCAGGGCTCCAGGCTCAGATCAAATCTTTGCCAAGAAAGGTAGGTGATAGTTTTGCCTTTCTGAGTGAGTTGTGTGTCTGTGTGTGTGTGTGTCAGTGTATGTGTGTGCGCGTGTGACTGTGTGTGTATATGTCAGTGTGTGTGACTGTGTGTGTATGTGTTAGTGTGTGCATATCTTTGTGACAGTGTGTATCTGTCAGTGTGTGTATCTGTGTCTGTGTGTGTATCTGTGTGACAGTGTGCGTGTATCCGTGTTAGTGTGTGTGTATCTTTGTGACAGTGTGTATCTGTGTGATTGTGTGTATCTATGTGACAGTGTATGTACCTGTCAGTGTGTGTATGTGTGTCAGAGTGTGTGCGTGTGGAAGCAGAGACGATCGTGACTTTTATGGGGCATCTGGACAAATACATGAATAGGATGGGAATAGAGGGATAAGGTCTCCGGAAGGGTAGGGGGTTTAGTTCAGTCGGGGCAGCGTGGTCAGTGCAGGGTTAGAGGGGCCGAATGGCCTGTTCCCATGCTGTAATTTTCTTTGTTTTGTGTTGTGTGTGTGTGAAGAGCCATCAGAAAAGTGGAGGAGGAGGGGACTGTGGTGTGGGAGGGGAGCTTTATTTTGACCGTGTGCACTCTGTAAGGCCGCAGTCACTGACAACAGCCAGCGGTAATGGCTCACAAACACACCGCCTGAAAAGAGGGTATTAAAGTAAATTTCTTATCGACACCAGATCAGCCCTGGATGGCTGCTGCCACGCTCACTGATCATGGGAGTGCTTCTGGCAATTGTTTTTGGTGTGGAGATGCCGGTGTTGGACTGGGGTAAACACAGCAAGAAGTCTGTTCACCAGGTTCAAGTCCAACAGGTTTATTTGACGATAAATGCCACTAGCTTTTGGGGTCTGCCCCTTCGTCACTCACCTGACAAAGAGGCAAACCCCAAAAGCTAGTGGATTTACTATCAAATAAACTTATTGGGCTTTAACCTGGTGTTGTGAGACTCCTTACTGAGTTGTTTCTGGCACAGGGAAGGGGACGCGACATTATTCGGTGTTCGCAAGCTGGAAAGGTTCTGCATTTCTGACAAGGTTATTAATCCCGCATGCACCTGCCTTCCCCCTTCACCACCTCCACGCCCTGTCCCACATCACGGGCATGGTTTCTGCTTGGGTTAAATCATTACGTGTGCGTCCTACATATTAAAGCTTGCATGTTCAGCTGTAATTCTGCAGCTGGAAGGTGGTAAATGTGGGTTCAGGTAGGTGGGTGGGGGAGCCCAGTCAGTGGGAGATTAAAGGCAGGACAGGGGGATTTACACAGCGTTCAAAGGGAGAGAATGCCATCAGCCTTCCTCTGACGTAACTCATTTTCATTTTTTGCCCACAGGCAAAGCTTTCCAGGCAAATCTTTGACAACATTCGTTCTCAGGGAAATGCATGACGTCAATACATTTCCAAATCATCGCCTGCGGAAACTCTCCTCAAGCCTTTGCTCCCTTGGATTTTACTATTCCCCATTACTCTCTCATGTAGAACACAGAACATTACAGTGCAGTACAGGCCCTTCGGCCCTTGATGTTGCGCCGACCAGTGGAACCAATCTAATGACCCTCTAACCTAAACTATTCCAATGTTATCCATATGCCTATCCACAGACCATTTGAATGCCCTTAAAGTTGGCGAGTCCACAACTGCTGCAGGCAGGGCATTCCACGCCCTTATTATCCTGAGTAAAGAACCTACCTCTGACATCCATCCTATAACTACCGCACCTTAATTTAAAGCTATGTGCCCTCGTGTTAGCCATCACCATCCGAGGAAAAAGGCTCTCACTGTCCACCCTATCTAACCCTCTGATCTTCTTGTATGCCTCAATTAGGTCACCTCTCAACCATCTTCTCTCTAACAAAAATAACCTCAAGTCCCTCAGCCTTTCCTCATAAGACCTTCTCACCATACCAGGCAACATCCTGGTAAACCTCCTCTGCACCCTTTCCAATGCCTCCACGCCTTTCTTATAACGCGGCAACCAGAACTGTACGCAATACTCCAAGTGTGCAAACCAGCTTCCCATCCATTGACTGTCTACACTTCCCGTTGCCTCGGGAAAAGCAGCCAGCACAATCAAGGACCCCACGCACCCCAGACATTTTCTGTTCCATCTTCTGTCCCCACCCTCTGTCACCCCAGTCTCGACCACCGCCCAATGCTGCTGTTGTTCTTGCTGGTCTACGCGGTCAAGCATCCTTGATATTAAACCTCTCGTTCTTATTTTCAATTTCCCTCCCCTTGGTCTCCTCTGTAACCTCTTCCAGTACCGCAACAAGGGAGGCACAGTGGTTAGCCTCACAGTGCCAGGGACCCGGGTTCGATTCCCGGCTTGGGTCACTGTCTGTGCGGAGTCTGCACATTCTCCCTGTGTCTGTGTGGGTTTCCTCCGGGTGCTTCGGTTTCCTCCCACAGTCTGAAAGACGTGCAGGTTAGGGTGCATTGACCCGAACAGGTTGCGGACTCTGGTGACTAGGGGAGTTTCACAGTAACTTCATTGCAGTGTTAATACAAGCCTTACTTGTAACTAATAAATAAACTTTAAAAAAATACTTTACTTTCTTGGTACAATATGGTGGAGGACATGCCCCTGTCGACATCAACGGGGACGAAGTAGAAAGGATCGAGAGCATTAGGTGTCCAGATCACCAACAATCTGTCCTGGTCCCCCCCATGCCGACACTACAGTTAAGAAAGCCCCACCAACGCCTCTACTTTCTCAGAAGACAAAGGGAATTTGGTATGTCAGCTATGACTCTCACCAACTTTTACAAAAGCACCTTAGAAAGGATTCTTTCTGGTTGTATCACAGCTTGGTATGGCCCCTGCTCTGCCCAAGACCACAAGGAACTACAAAAGGTCGTGAACATAGCCCAATCCATCACACAAACCAGCCTCCCATCCACTGACTCTGTCTACACTTCCCGCTGCCTCGGGAAAAGCAGCCGGCATAATCAAAGACCCCACACACACCCCAGACATTCTCTCTTCCACCTTCTCCCGTCGGGAAAAAGATACAAAAGTCTGAGGTCACTTACCAACCGACTCAAGAACAGCTTCTTCCCTGCTGCTGTCAGACTTTTGAATGGACCCACCTCGCATTAAGTTGATCTTTCTCTACACCCTAGCTATGGCTGTAACACTACATTCTGTACCCTCTCCTTTCCTTCTCTATGAATGGCATTTAAGTCGCGGGTAGATAGGTTTTTGACAGACAAGGGAATTAAGGGTTATGGGGAGAAAGTGGGAAAGTGGAACTGATCCACTTCAGATCAGCCATGATCTTATTGAATGGCGGAGCAGGCTCGAAGGGCTAGATGGCCGACTCCTGCTCCTATTTCTTATGTTCTTATGGCATGCTTCGTCTGTATAGCGCACAGAAACAATACTTTTCACTGTATCCCAATACATGTGACAATAATAAATCAAATCAAATCCTTCTCCCCTATGTACTCTACGAACAGTATGCTTTCTCTGTATAACGCGCAAGAAACAATACTTTTCACTGTATCCCAATACATGTGACAATAATAAATCAAAAGTAATGGTGACCAATGTCCCCTTTAGGGAAGGAAATCTGCTGTCCTTACCCAATCTGGCCTACAAGTGACTCCAAAACCACAGCCAACGTGGTCAAGTCTTAACTGCCCCTCCAAAGCAAACCACTCAGTTCAAGGGCTGATTCGAAACGATAATGTTAGAGATCAGGGCTGATTTCCTGTCTCCAAACCCCCCCCCCACCCCCCGCCATGTACTAGCCCCACACCTCTCAATTCAACACAGAACCCAGTGCTTTTGATTCGTGGTGAGAATTGGGGGCGAAATGAAGGGGAGTGGCTGTCTGGGTAAAAGAGGAGCGTTCGCCTGGATGTGGTGAGTATCTTTATTGTAACAGGTTTATGAAGATCAAATTGATGGCAATTACTGAGTCCGTGCGCGTGCGCGCGCACACAGGATGGGGGGGGTTATTGGACAGGGGGACGGTCCTGTCTGCCAGATGTGATTATTTTTGTCCTTTTTCACCTGCTGCCCGGTTCTTTCTCGCTCCATGGGCATTAGCACCTTGGATACAACTACCAATTCCCCCTCCCCCCACTTCCTCTGACTGACCCTCCCTTCATCCCTCAGACTGACCCTCCCTCCATCCCTCAGACTGACCCTCCCTCCATCCCTCAGACTGACCCTCCCTCCATCCCTCAGACTGACCCTCCCTCCATCCCTCAGACTGACCCTCCCTCAGACTCTCCCTCCATCCCTCAGACTGACTGTTCCCCAGACTCTACCTCCCTCCGTCCCTCAGTTGATTTTCACCCTCTGTCGCCCATCCGTCTTTGTGCCCCTCACTCCATCTGTTTTTCCTCAGATCCTCCCTCCATTCTCCATCTCCCATCCCTCAGTTTGTCTCACCGTGTTCATCCTTCACTCCATCTCTCCCTCCATCTCCCGTCCCACAATCGATCCCTCCCTCCATCTCCCTTCCCTCACTCGATCCCTTCCTCCATCTCCCTTCTCTCAATTGATTCCTCCCTCCATCTCCCTTCCCTTAATCATCCCTCCCTCCATCTCCCGTTCCTCACTCTCCCGTCCCTCACTCTCTCTCCCGTCCCTCACTCCCTCTCCCACCCTCTATCTCCCACCCTCTATCTCCCGTCCCTCACTCTCAATCCCTCCCGCTATCTCCCGTCCCTCTCTGATTTTTTGACGTTCATACTGTAAGTCTATATTGAATGATTAGTGTTGCGACTCCCCCAGTGTTTCCAACATTAGGACAGTAAGTTACAAAATAGATTGTTCTGAACCCTCCCCTCGGTGCTGATCACCTCCATTTTCCTGACGGCGCGCCCGTTGTCCCTCCCTCTATGCGCATGCTCTACTCGCCTACACTACTCTTGGCCCCATTAGTTCCCGGGTTCTGGACGAGAGGGTATGGTGGTCCTCTCACTCGCCATTGGATAAACTGCTGCCAATCCCGTAGTCACTGGCCCCTCCTCCATCCACCGCCTCCTCCTCCATCTCCCTCCGTTTCTGCTTCTGCAGTTGGTGGAGAGCTCTGACGTGAAACCTGTTCAGGATTTCCAGCTCCTCCAGAACTGAAAGACAAAACGTATCAGGGATTAACAGGAAGGCGTGGCCTCCAACTCCATTTTCAAGGTTACTGATGACACCAGCGCAGTGGGTCGGATCTCAAACAATGATGAGACAGAGTACAGGAATGAGATGGAGAATCTGGTGAACTGGTGCGGTGACAATAGTCTCTCCCTCAATGTCAACAAAACAAAGGAGATTGTCATCGACTTCAGGAAGTGTAAAGGAGAACATGCCCCTGTCTACATCAACAGGGACAAAGTAGAAAGGGTCGAGAGCTTCAAGTTTTTAGGTGTCCAGATCACAACAACTGTCCTGATCTGCTCCCCGCCCCATGCTGACTCTATAGTTAAGAAAGCCCAACACCTCTACTTTCTCAGAAGACTAAGGAAATTTGGCATGTCAGCTACGACTCTCACCAGCTTTTACAGATGGACCATAGAAGTTATTCATTCCTGGTTTGTCACAGCTTGGTCTGGCTCCTGCTCTGCCCAAGACTACAAGAAACTACAAAGGGTCATGAATGTAGCCCAATCCATCACACAAACCAGCTCCCATCCATTGACTCTGTCTATACTTCCCGCTGCCTCGGGAAAAGCAGCCGACATAATCATGGACCCCACACACACCGGACATTCTCTCTTCGACCTTCTTCCTTTGGGAGAAAGTTACAAAAGTCTGAGGTTACGCACCAACCGACTCAAGAACAGCTTCTTCCCTGCTGCTGTCAGACTTTTGAAGGGACCTACCTCGCATTAAGTTGATCTTTCTCTACACCCTAGCTATGACTATAACACTACATTCTGCACCCTCTCCTTTCCTTCCCTATGAACGGTATGCTTTGTCTGTGTAGCGTGCAAGAAACAATATTTTTCACTGTATCCCAATACATGTGACAATAATAAATCAAATCCTTCTCGCCATGTACTCTATGAATGGTATGCTTTGTCTGTACAGTGCACAAGTAACAATACTTTTCACTGTATCCCAATACATGCGACAATAATAAATCAAATCCTTCTCCCCATGTACTCTATGAACAGTATGCTTTGTCTGTATAGTGCACAAGAAACAATACTTTTCACTGTATCCCAATACATGCGACAATAATAAATCAAATCCTTCTCCCCATGTACTCTATGAACAGTATGCTTTGCTGTATAGTGCACAAGAAACAATACCTTTCACTGTATCCCAATACATGTGACAATAATAAATCAAATCCTTCTCCTCTATGTAACCCTTTATGCCGATTCGCTGCACCTTACCTTTTGTGTAATAGCGCTTCTCTCGGTTTCCATAGATGATGATTCTCTGCAGGAAGTTGGCCATTGCCCCTGATGCCAGGAACCTCTCCATCAGGGGAAGCGTCTCAAAGTACCTGAGGTCCAGGGTGAAGGGGTTAGAGGGCGGTGGCCACGTACAGAGTTCCACCAGCTCCGCGACAATCTCCCAGATCTGTCCCTCTGTGGAGAACAAAGGAGATTGTCATCGACTGCAGGAAGCGTAAAGGAGAACACGCCCCTGTCTACATCAATGGGGATGAAGTGGAAAGGGTCGAGAGCTTCAGGTTTTTAGGTGTCCAGATCACCAACAACCTGTCCTGATACCCCCTCCCCTGCCATGCTGACACTATAGTTAAGAAAGCCCCACCAACACCTCTACTTTCTCAGAAGACTAAGGAAATTTGGCATGTCAGCTACGATTCTCACCAACTTTTACAGATGCCCCATAGAAAGCATTCTTTCTGGTTGTGTCACAGCTTGGTATGGGCTCCTGCTCTAACCAAGACTGCAAGGAACTACAAAAGGTCATGAACGTATCCCAATCCATCACGCAAACCATCCTCCCATCCATTGATTCTGTCAACACTTCCCGCTGCCTCGGGAAAAGCAGCCGGCATAATCAAGGACCCCACACACCCCGGACATTCTCTCTTCTTCCATCGGGAAAAAGATACAAAAGTCTGAGGTCACGTACCAACTGAATCAAGAGCAGCTTCTTCCCTGCTACCGTCAGACTTTTGAATGGTCTACTTCGCGTTAAGTTGATCTTTCTCTACACCCTAGCTATGACTGTAACACTACATTCTGCACTTTCTCCTTTCCTTCTCTATAAACGGTATGCTCTGTCTGTATAGTACGCAAGAAATGATACTTTTCACTGTATCCCAATACATGTGAAATTAATATATCAAATCAAATCCTTCTCCCCTATGTACTCTATGAATGGTATGCTTTGTCTGTATAGCGCAAGAAACAATACTTTTCACTGTATCCCAATGCATGTGACAATAATAAATCAAATCCTTCTCCCCTACGTACTCTATGAACAGTACGCTTTATCAGTACAGTGCACAAGAAACAATACTTTTCACTGTATCCCAATACATGCGACAATAATACATCAAATCAAAAAGAACAGAAGAACTATGAGCAGGAGTAGGCCATCTGACCCTTGAGTCTGTACTGACCACGATTGTGTTCGTTATTAGAAATGTTTTTTGCTGTCTGTCTATATATCAACCCTTATCTTGTTATTGGAAGTGTTTTTTTGCAGTCAGCCCCCGACTTAGGAAAATCCTTACAGCTGCTGTTGTTTGCCTGTATTAGGTACCCTTCAGGAATGCAGCCAATTTTTACCAAACCCATCATGCCTCCTGAATCCACGTGTAGACAAGTTAGCAGTCAATTTTTTTTTAAGCTTAGCAGAGTATAGGCAGAAACATCTCAAAATGAAATCTTTGCACGGAATAAGGCTAAGCATCCACAGGATCTCTTGCCCAGTTATAGGTGATTTTCAGACAGGTATGCGGTCATTACCGTTCTGGTGCCAATCCTGCGTGGCACTCAGCTTCAGAGGGCTGTCCCTCGCCGCCCAGGACCCGCCGGTCGTTTTAACGAGACGCTCGTGGTTGGATCGGATCCAGACGTACGGGCACTGGTACTTGGCATAGCAAGCCAAGAGGAAGAGAGTGCAGTTCAGTTCCTGTTGGAGAGAGGCAGGGCAATTAAGTGACTCATCCCATTACGTGTCGTTAAGGAGAGGTGAAATGAACCGCGGAATGAAGGGCGCAGCAGTCTGAGGGCGTCAGGCCTCTCCCGAAAGGCTGCAGAGAGGGCGCCGCACCCTTACTTACCGGGAGCGCAATTTCTCGATCGCAGGGAGATGCTGGAGGCAGCCCCACGTCCCCTTGCCCGCAACCACTCATTCTGAGGAAGAACGGAAAGAAACCTTCAGAAGGATGGGAGGAGTGAAGCAAGAACATAAAGACATCAGAGATAGGAGCAGGAGTGGACCATTCGGCCCATCCGCCGCCATTCACGGCTGACATAGGGCTTCAACTCCATTTTCCCGCCCATCGTTTGGTTCCCTGAAACTCTGTCTAACGCACAGCCAGAAATATAGCCAACGGTGAAGCACCCTCAATTCTCTGGGGGAGAGAGAATTCCAAAGGTCCACATCCCTCCGAGTGAAGAAGTTTCTCCTTATCTCAGCCCAAAATGGCTGCCTCTTACCCTGAGACTGTGCCCCTCCCCCCATGCTTTAGATTCCCTCGACCAGCAGGAGCCGATCTCTCAGCCTCCATCCTGTCAAACCCCCTATTTTTTGGTGAGACTGTCTCTCATTTGAGGACCAGCCGTGTTTCCTCCCCCTCGTGAAGCCTGCGTCGAACTTCTGTGGTGGGATGTTTATGGCCTCGTTCTCTCTGAAACCTTGCCCGAGGTCGACGGGCCTTTCTGTGGTCCGTCCCTCGCCCGCTCCCGATTCCCATGGCGGTAAGATTGTGTCACTGGCTGGCTTTTCCCCACGGCACAAGTCACATGACCGTGGTGAGCCAGACCCTACTCTTAGCGATGACTGCGTTTCAGAACCCCAGGAAGAAGTCTCACAACACCAGGTTCAAGTCCAACAGGCTTATTTGTACCCAGGGCCACACCCTGCTCTATCCCCGTAATCCCACACATTTAACACGGCCAGTCCAGCTAACCCACACATCTTTGGACACTAAGGGGCAATTTAGCATGGCCAATCCACCTAACCTACACATCTTTGGACATTAAGGGGCAATTTAGCATGGCCAATCCATCTAACCTACACATCTTTGGACATTAAGGGGCAATTTAGCATGGCCAATCCATCTAACCTACACATCTTTGGACATTAAGGGGCAATTTAGCATGGCCAATCCACCTAACCTGCACATCTTTGGACACTAAGGGGCAATTTAGCATGGCCAATCCATCTAACCTACACATCTTTGGACATTAAGGGGCAATTTAGCATGGCCAATCCACCTAACCTGCACATCTTTGGACACTAAGGGGCAATTTAGCATGGTCAATCCACCTAACCTGCATATCTTTGGACTGTGGGAGGAAACTGGAGCACCCGGAGGAAACCCACGCAGACACGGGGAGAATGTGCAGTCAGTGACCCAAGCCGGGAATCGAACCTGGGTCCCTGGCGCTGTGAGGCAGCAGCGCTAACCACTGTGCCAGTGAACCTGACTGCCTAGACGTGGTGCTGGAGGGGGGAGGTTGGGTTTGGAGGGAGCAGAATTTTTTTTTACCTTTTCTGTGATCGCAGTGATGCCAGCAGAGATTGGTCAGCGTAAGGCAGCCTGGAAGCTTCCGGGTCCTCGCCGGGTGTACTAGCCAGACTCCCGGGGAAACTTGCAGACGGCCAGCTCTGCAAAGAGACGGGAAGGAAGAGATTGGCTCACGGGTCAGAGCGGTGCACGTTACAACAATAGAAGGAGGCCTTTCTGCCCATCGTGCATGTGCGTGTGTGCGGGGTAGAATGACTTAGAAAGCATTGTGGAGAAAAACAGACATTCTTTCAAAGCTAAAATAAAAATAAAATACAGCTGGAGAGCTGGAATAAAATGCTGGAACGATGTAGCAGGTCTGGCAGCGTCTGTGGAGAGAGAACCCGAGTGAGTCTTCTTCGGATTGGAAGAGAGGCAGAAATATCAAGCTGCTGGAGAAGGGGAGGGAATCCAGGTGTCGCAGAAACGGGGAACATGAGGGATAGTTCAGAGGGCAGGAGAGATTAAACTATAAAGATTTCACTGGACGAAATGGGAAAGGTAAGAACAAAGAAAATTACAGCACAGGAACAGGCCTTAAGGCCGCTCCAAACCTGCACCAACCATGCTGCTCGACTGAACTAAAACCCCCTACCCTTCCGGGGACTGTACCCGTCTATTCCCCATCCTATTCATGTATTTGTTCAGACGCTACCGACTTAAAAGTCACTACCGTATCTGCTTCCACTCCCTCCCCCCTGGCAGCGAGTTCCAGGCCCCCACCACCATCTGTGTGAAGAAAACCTGCCTTGTACATCTCCTTTAAACCTTGCCCCTCGCATCTTAAACCTGTGCCCCCCTAGTAATTGACTCTTCCACCCTGGGAAAAAGCTTCTGACTATCCATAGGGACAGGCCATTCGGCCCTCCAAGCCTGCGCCAATCATGATGCCTGCCTAAACTAAAACCAGACGCACTTACGGAGTCTGTACCCTTCCATCCCCGTTCCTATTCATGTATTCGCCCAGTTACCCCTTAAATGCTGCTATCGTACCTGCTCCCACCATCTCCCCGGGCAGCACGTTCCACTGTGTAAAAGAACTTGCCTCGCACATCTCCTGTAAACTTTTTCCCACACACCTTAAACCTATGTGCCCCAGTACTGGGCTTTTGTACCCTAGGAAAGAGAATCTGACTATCCACTCTGTCCATGCCCCTCATAATCTCGTAAACCTCCATCAGGTCACCCCCTCAATCTCCGTCGCTCCAGTGGGAACAAACCCAGTTTCTCCAGCCTCTCCTCATAGCTAATACCAGGCAACAACCTGAAGAATTAACATAGGAGTAACTCACCCTGAATCATCTGTGTGCCCTCACAGCCCACCCTCCCTCCCAGACTTGTGTCACCAGCAAATCTAGGCATCTGGAGTCATACATTGGCCAGACCGGGTAAGGACGGCAGATTTCCTTCCCGAAATGTGACAAAGACGTTTAGTTTTCTAAACGCGTTGGAGTTTAGAAGGATGAGGGGGGATCTTATAGAGACATATAAGATAATGAAGGGGATGGATAGGGTAGAGGTAGAGAGATTCTTCCCGCTTAGAGAAGCCTCAAGATAAGGGCGGGGGTCAGTTTAGATCAGAGTTGAGGAGGAACTTCTTCATTCAAGGGGTGGTGAGTCTCTGGAATTCTCTGCTCGTTGAAGTGGTGAAGGCTACCTCGCTGAATATATTTAAGTCATGGGTAGATAAGGGAATTAAGGGTTATGGGGAGAAAGCGGGAAAGTGGAACTGAGCCACTTCAGATCAGCCATGATCTTATTGAATGGCGGGGCAGGCTCGAAGGGCTAGATGGCCAACTCCTGCTTCTATTTCTTAAAGGGGAGGCAGTAATGCAGTGGTATTGTACTGGCGGTACAGTGGTTAGCACTGCTGCCTCACAGCTCCAGGGATCTGGGTTCGGTTCCCAGCTCGGGTCACTGTCTGAGTGGAGATTGTACATTCTCCCCGTGTCTGTGTGGGTTTCTTCCAGGGACTCCAGTTTCCTCCCACAGTCCGAAAGATGTGCGGGTTAAGTGCATCGGCCGTGCTAAATTATCCCTCAGTGTCAGGGGGATTGAAGTTAAAGCTTATTTATTAGTGTCATAAGAAGATTTACATTAATACTGCAATGAAGTGAAAATCCCCTAGTCGCCACATTCCTGTGTCTGTTCAGGTAACACCGAGGGAGAATTTAGCACGGCCCAATGCACCCTAACCAGCACGTCTTTTGGACTGTGGGAGGGGACAGGAGCACGTGGAGGAAACTCATGCAGACACTGGGAGAATGTGCAGACTCCGCACAGACAGTGACCCAAGCTGGGAGTCGAACCAGGGTCCCTGACGCCGTGAGGCAGTGGCACTAACCTGCTGATCAGGATGGGATTATGGGGATAGGGCCTGGGTGGGATTGCTGTCAGCACAGGCTCGATGGGCTGAATGGCCTCCTCCTGCACTGTAGGGATTCTGAGATTTTATAATAAATGCTGGTTAGGTGAGGCCCACATCCCGTAACCTAAATTTAAAAGAAAATCGACAATCGCTGTCACAGTTGGTTGAGGTAAGCTTTCAATTCCAGGATTGTTACCTGGCGAGGTGGGATTTGAACCAATCTCGCCAAAGCGTTACACGGGGCCTCGGGATGACTCATCCCGTGATGTCCTCGATACACCATCGTCGCCCTCCCATGGCCGTGTCCAGTGCTGCAGAGGCTATGAACCCGCCACAGACCCCCTCCCCGCCCGGGGGTTGCCCGGGTCGGGGTCCGGTTCTTCACTAGCGCCTTTCCCCACGAGGGATTGTCTCTCCCTTACTGCGGCTGCATTCACAAAGCGCCCAAGTTCAGGATGATACTCACGTCAACATCCTCGTTCAGCACCGTAAGGAGCACCTCCTCTCGGCCCCTTAGCCAGGGCTGGAAGTAGCGAAAACCCTGGGAGAGGGAGGAAAGATCAGTAAGAACAGGCACCAACATCTCCTCCACCATCATCCTCAACACCGGTGCCCCGACAAGGCTGTGTTCTCAATCCCCTACTATACTCCTTACACACCTATCACTGTGTGACCAAATTCTCCTCCAACTCCATTTCCAAGTTTGTTGATGACAGTACTATAATGGGTCGGATCGCAAACAATGACAAGACAGAGTACAGGAATGAGATGGAGAATCTGGTGAACTGGTGCGGTGACAATAATCTCTCCCTCAATGTCAACAAAGGAGATTGTCATCGACTTCAGGAAGTGTAAAGCAGAACATGCCCCTGTCTACGTCAACAGGGACAAAGTAGAAAGGATCAAGAGCTTCAGGTTTCTAGTTGTCCAGATCACCAATCTCTCCTGTTCCCCCCCCCGCCCCCCCATGCTGACACTATAGTTAAGAAAGCCCCACCAACGCCTCTACTTTCTCAGAAGACTCAGGAAATTTGGCATGTCTGCTACGACTCTCACCAACTTTTATAGATGCACCATAGAAAGCATTCTTTCTGGTTGTATCACAGCTTGGTATGGGCTCCTGCTCTGCCCAAGACTGCAAGGAACTACAAAAGGTCATGAACGTAGTCCAATCCATCAAGCAAACCAGCCTCCCATCCACTGACTCTGTCTACACTTCCCGCTACCTCGGGAAAAGCAGCCAGCATAATCAAGGACCCCACGCACCCTGGGCATTCTCTCTTCCACCTTCTTCCATCGGGAAAAAGATACAAAAGTCTGAGGTCACGTACCAACCAACTCAAGAACAGCTTCTTCCCTGCTGCTGTCAGACTTTTGAATGGACCAACCTTGCATTAAGTTGATCTTTCTCTACACCCTAGCTATGACGTAACACTATATTCTGCACTCTCTCCTTTCCTTCTCCCCTATGTACTCTATGAACAGTATGCTTTGCCTGTATAGCACACAAGAAACAATACTTTTCACTGTATCCCACTACTTGTGACAATAATAAATCAAATCCTTCTCCCCATGTACTCTATGAACGGTATGCTTTGTCTGTATAGCGTGCAAGAAACAATACTTTTCACTGTATCCCAATCCTTGTGACAATACAAATCAAATCCTTCTCCCCTACGTACTCTATGAACAGTATGCTTAGTCTGTATAATGTGCAAGAAACAATACTTTTCACTGCATCCCAATACATGTGACAATAATAAATCAAATCAAAAGTCAAATGTAAAAGATCTGGTGGCCATTATTTTGAAACAGAGAACAGCAGGGGAATGAGTTCCCTTTGTGGTATTGATGGCTAATATTTAATCCCTTGTCCAACATCACGAAAACAGATCATCATCTCATTGCTGTCAGTGGGATCTTACTGTGTGAAAAACGGCTACCACACTCCCTCGGCCGATCAGCTATTGGGGGAGCAGTTCCAGGAGCCCAACCTCACTTCCTATTCCTTCCGTTCTTACATTCAAGGTAACTATGGCTTCAAACAAGGAAGCACTTCATTGATAAATTTCCTTGGTGTTGCTATGGTTTCGAAGAGTGGATTTCCCTGTCTCCCTGTGAACTCGCTTACCTGCAGTGATCCCAGAACAATTAAATCTCCCAGAAACTCCTGAAGCTTCTTCACTCCCTTCATCTTGTCCTGGAAACACAGCACAGGAAATAGATCAGCAGGAACTGGGAATCATAGAATTCCTACAGTGCAGAAGGAGGTTGTTCGGCCCATCGAGTCTGCACCAACCACTATCCCATCCCGGTTCTATCCCCGTAACCCCATGCATTTACCCCAGCTACTCCCCTCGTATTGCTAAGGGGCAATTTAGCATGGCAATCCACCTAAACCGCACATCTTTGGACTGAGAGAGGAAACAAGACCACGAGAAACTACAAAAGGTCGTGAATGTATCCCAATCCATCAGGCAAACCAGCCTCCCATCCACTGACTTTGTCTGCACTTCCTGCTGCCTTGGGGCAGTGGTGAGCACTGCTGCCTCACAGCGCCAGGGACACAAGTTTGATTCCCAGCTTGGGTTACTGTTTGTGCAGAGTCTGCACATTCTCACTCCCATGTGTCTGCGTGGGTTTCCTCCGGGTGCTCTGGTTTCCTCCCACAGTCTGAAAGACGTGCTGGTTAGGATGCATTGGCCGTGCTAAATTCTCCCTCAGTGTTACCCGAACAGGTGCCAGAGTGTGATGACTGGGGGATTTTCACTGTAACTTCATTGCAGCGTTAATGTAAATCTTACTTGTGATGCTAATAGTAAATAATAAAATAAAAACAACCAGCATAAAAACACCTTGGACATTCTCTCTTCCACCTTCTTCTGTCAGGAAAAAGATATAAAGGTCTGAGATTATGTACCAACCGACTCAAGAACAGCTTCTTTCCTGCTGCCATCAGACTTTTGAATGGACATACCTCGCATTAAGTTGATCTTTCTCTACACCCTAGCTATGACTGTAACACTACATTCGACACCCTCTCCTTTCCTTCTCTTCTATGTACTCTACGAACAGTATGCTTTGTCTGTATAGCGCACAAGAAACAATACTTTTCATTGTATCCCAACACCATGTCACAATAATAAATAAAAACAAATATTAAGTTGATCTTTCTCTATACTGTAGCTATGACTATAATATTACATTCTGCACCCTCTCCTTTCCTTCTTTATGTACTCTATGAACGGTATACTTTGTCTGTATAGTGCGCAAGAAACAATACATTTCACTGTATCTCAATACACGTAACAATGATAAATCAAATCAAACCAAGGCTGGGGAAGGCGAATGCAGCACTTTACACAGAATTCGAGAGAGAATTGAACAAAGAACAAAGAACAGCACAGGAAACAGGCCTTTCGGCCCTACAAGCCCACGCCACCCATTTTGACACTCAGTGAGTGCCTTATTCAAGTCTTTCATCGATCGTCGACGTTCTTGTCTACCTCTAGTGGAACTCCACAATAAAGGGGGTGCAAATTTAGGGAATTACGTGTGTGCCAGATTAAGGGAGATCCAATTCAGGGACAATTTATTGACACCAATCAGCCTAAAAAGCACGTTTTTGGAATGTGGGAGGAAACCGGAGCACCCAGAGATAACCCATGAATAGTCAATAATTTTTAAAAAAATGAGTGGCGAAGATGATGCGGAATAAAAGGTGACTTACCTCTGAACTCATTTTAAAATCCCCTGTACACAGCGAGAGGGGCAAATAGAAAACTGCAGGTGGAAAGAAGATATACTTCAGTTTGAGCACAGACTTGCAGACTGAAAACCTTCCCTTAGATGTTTTTTAATGCCCGTACTTCGCAATGTCAGCTTTATTTAGCTGCAATTTTGCCCAGAAAGGGTTTTTGTTTTATCAATTACTTGTTGTCTCTGCAGCCAATTTTAATTTCACAAGAGGATTATAAAAGCTGATTGCTGGGAACACGTCAACTGGGTGTGAATTCTGCAGCATCTATCCTTTGCAGACAGGGAGTGGGAGAAGATGGAGAGGGTTTTGCCTTAGCAACCAAGGTCCAGTCTCCCCTAGCAACCACATCCAAGCTGGGAGGACCAGACTAACCAAGGCTGCAACGGGCGCAAGATGACACCTTTCCATTACATTGACTATTTTACAACAAAATATAACCCAGCAGTTTATCTGGCTTTGGCAGATCTATATTTAACCACTATTCATCGCTCTTACCGGCATCCAGCTTACAAGTGTTCCTGTCTGCTCCCACAGCGCCTCCCCAGTGTCGGGAGGACCTCACTGCAGGTTGATGCCGCAGTGCTCGCCCCCTTGTGTTGGGAGCGTTTTACTGCACGTTGATGCCGCAGTACTCGCCCCCTTATGTTGGGAGGACCTCACTGCAGGTTGCTGCCGCAGCACTCGCCCCCTTGTGTTGGGAGCGTTTTACTGCACGTTGATGCCGCAGCGCTCCCCCCCTTGTGTTGGGAGGGTTTCACTGCATGTTAATGCCGCAGCTCTCCCCCCCTTGTGTTGGGAGACCCTCACGGCAGGTTGATACCGCAGTGCTCAATTCCTTGTGTTGGGAGCGTTTCATTGCGGGTTAATGCCGCAGCGCTCCCCACCTTGTGTTGGGAGATCCTCACTGCAGGTTGATACCGCAGTGCTCAATTCCTTGTGCTGGGAGCGTTTTATTGCGGATTAATGCCGCAGCGCTCGCTCCCTTGTGTTGGGAGTGTTTCACTGCAGATTGGTGCCGCAGCGCTCGCCCCCTTGTGTTGGGAGTGTTTCACTGCAGGTTGATGCCGCAGCGCTCGCCCCCTTGTGTTGGGAGTGTTTCACTGCAGGTTGATGCCGCAGCACTCGCCCCCTTGGTTTGGGAGGGTTTCAGTGCGGCTTGATGCCCCAGTGCTCTCCGCCTTGTGTTGGGAGGGTTTTACTGCAGGTTGATGCCGCAGCGCTCTCCCTCTTGTGTTGGGAGGCCCTCACTGCAGCTTGATGCCGCAGCGCTCTCCCCCCTTGTGTTGGGAAGGTTTCACTGCAGCTTGATTCCGCAGCGCCCTCCCCCTTGTGTTGGGAGACCCTCACTGCAGGTTGATTCTGCAGCTCTCGCCCCTTTATGTTGGGAGGGTTTCACTGCAGCTTGATGCCGCAGCGCTCTCCCCCTTGTGTTGGGAAGGTTTCACTGCAGCTTGATTCCGCAGCGCCCTCCCCCTTGTGTTGGGAGATCCTCACTGCCCCCTTATGTTGGGAGGGTTTCACTGCAGCTTGATGCCGCAGCGCACTCCCCCTTGTTTTGGGAGGGTTTCACTGCCGCTTTGGGTGCCACACCGCCCCCTGTGCTTGGGAGGACCTCACTTCAGCTTTGGGTGTCACGCCGCCCCCTGTGCTTGCGAGGGTTTCACTGCAGCTTTAGATGCTATGCCGCCCCCTGTGCTTGGGAGGACCTGCCTGCCCAATCCCCGTAAACCCAACATATTTTCAAAGGCCGATCCACTTAATCCATACACCTTTAGACAATGGGAGGAAACTGGAGCACCCGGAGGAAACCCACACAGACATGGGGAGAATGTGCAAACTCCACACAATGACCCAAGCTGGGAATCGAACCAGGGTACCTGCCGCTGTGAGGCAGCAGTGCTAACCACTGTGCCACATTGGAGATTATACGGCACCATTAATGCCCCAAATCACTTTACAGTTGATGATGCCCATTTGTAGCACACTCATTGTCCAATTTGTGAACAGCAAGCTCCTACAGAGAGAATTCCACCTTCCTTGATTTGATTTACTATTGTCACATGTACTGGGATATAGTGAAAACTATTGTTTCTTGTGCACTATACATAGCATACCATTCATAGAGGAGAGGGTGCAGAATGTAGTGTTACAGTCATAGCTAGGGTGTAGAGAAAGATCAACTTAATACGAGGTAGGTCCATTCAAAAGTCTGACAGCAGCAGGGAAGAAGCTGTTCTTGGGTCAGTTGGTGCGTGACGTCAGACTTTTGTATCTTTTTCCCGATGGAAGAAGGTGGAAGAGAGAACGTCCGGGGTGCATGGGGTGCTTAATTGTACTGGCTGCTTATCCCGAGGCAGCGGGAAACGTAGACAGAGTCAATGGATGGGAGGCTGGTTTGCGTGATGGGTTGGGCTTCATTTACGACCCTTTTGTAGTTCCTTGCAGTCTTGGGCAGAGCAGGAGCCCATACCAAGCTGTGACACAACCAGAAAGAATGCTTTCTATGGAGCATCTGTAAAAGTTGGTGAGAGTCGTAGCAGACATGCCAAATTTCCTTAGTCTTCTCCAGTAAAACTGGATAAAGGATAATGAGAGGCGCGAGTCAGCGACTGAGAACGACACGAGTCAGAGAAAGACAGTGAGGGCACTTTGGCCACATTTATTTTATAAATTAACAGGGAGAAACATCCAGTGCTTTAACCGAAAAAGAAACAGAAACTGTTTCAGCGCAGCCCCGCTCTGCAGTCCGAGTAACCGGCGCACAGTGACCAGGCTGAGGGCAGGGATGGGAAGGGGGACAGACAAAGTCAGGATGAAACGGGGAGCAGGGGACGGGTGGGGATGTAAAATTCAGCTCTGGGCTGAATGATGGAGCAGGTTCTGTCCGGGTTCTTTGCCTCACAGCGATGCAATTCCCGGTAAGTGTTTGCTCCGCGTTTCGAATCCTGCGTGGGCTCCAGTCGGAGCAGGAGCTGGGATTTAGCCAGCGCGGGCAGAGAAGAAAGGCAGGCCGCGGACAAAACTGTCCAGCTTAGTGCGGAAGAGTTCGCTCTGAATGGGTTCGTTCATACTGCACAGAGGATTCTTCACCACCAGGTCCACAAAGATCTAAGGAGGAAAACAAAAGTAATCAGAGTCTGTAACTCACTCCCGGGTATCTGTTATTCTAATATATAAACCACACTGAGCCCCTTGATTAGATTCCAGACTGTAACTCACTCCCGGATATCTGTTATTCTATATATAAACCATCCCGAACCCCTCGATTAGATTCCAGTCTGTAACTCTCTCCCGGGTATCTGTTATTCTATATATAAACCACCCCGAACCCCTTGATTAGATTCCAGTCTGTATCTCACTCCCAGGTATCTGTTATTCTATATATAAACCACCCCGAACTCCTCGATTAGATTCCAGTCTGTAACTCTCTCCCGGGTATGTGTTATTCTATATATAAACCACCCCGAACCCCTCGATTAGATTCCAGTCTGTAACTCTCTCCCGGGTATGTGTTATCCTATATATAAACTATCCCGAACATTTTAATTTGGACAGGTCGCAGCTGCTCTGTAGCACCCCCAAGAGGCCATTCCATACATAGCGAGCCAGGCCGAATGCGTCAAAATGAACGATTTGCATTTATATAGCGCTGTTCACCAGAATTCACCAAGCAGTCTCCAGCCAATTAGGGAGTGTGTTTGACATGTTGCCACTATTGAGAATGGGTCAGTCCAGTTGCCCACAGGACACTCCCAGAAGCAGCAGTGTGTAAATCAGTGCTCATTCAGGGGTGAACGTTGGCCAAGGACTCACCGTGCTGTAGATCTGACCTAGGACGTCCCGGATGTTCCCGACCCCTAGGTCTGTGTTCATGACGATCTTGATGCCCGTGGCGGTCTCATAATAATGCAGCTTGTACTTACTCGTCTGGAAGGATAGGAAGCCATCTTTACTGCTCCCAAGTGTTAAGGAGTGGAACCTCGCATTTATATAGCACCCCTTCACATCCTCAGGATATCTCTGCCAGCAAACTTCCTTTCGGAAGTGTGGTCGCCGTTGCAACTTGGGAAACGCGGCAGCCAAACTGTGCACAGTAAGATCCTGCAAACAGAACTGTGGCTGGATTATCCGTGTTTCTTTTTGGAAATAACACGGGCTGAGGGGATAAATATTGTCCAGAACACAGGACGAACGCCCTCCTAATTAGAGAGAGGTCGGGAGCCGCTATTTAACACTTCTTGTGCGTGCTGCCTGGTGCTGGAAAGGAACTACAAACATCCCAAGCTTCCAACCAACCTAGAAAGTGTCTGTTTCCAAGCTATAGTGGTTTACAGCATGGAAACAGGCCCTTTGGCCCAATTTGTCCAGTCTTTTAAAAACCACTCAGCTAGTCCCAATTGCCTACGTTTGGCTCACATCCCTCTATAACCACAGAACTGTCTAAATGCTTTTCAAAAGACAAAATTGTACGCCTCAATTACTAACTCTGGCAGCTTGTTCCAGACACTCTCCACCCTGTGTGTGAGAAAACTGCCCCTCTGGCCCCTTTTGTATCTCTCCCCTCTCTAAGAAGCTCCATAACAGAGTGGAAGGAAGGAGTCAGATATTACGTGGAATGATTCACGGAAGTGATAGCAGCTTTGTCTTGGGGACATATTTTGTAGATTAGACATAGAAGGGATTGTTGCATAAAGGGATGTTTATTTGTGATTCTAATCAAGTAGGAAAGTTTTTTTCCCCCCAGGGGAACGATCTGTAAGACTAATTTTAACTGTGTAAATGTGACCCTGTGTGTCTGGGCTTCCTTTAACAAATGTTTTGATTTCATATTTAAAATCTCCCAAAAGTGTTACTGGAATTCTGCCTTCAAGGACACGCTTGGGTTCAAAACAAAGAAACAAAAAAGAGTTGCGATAGCTTGCCAAGTTTCCCTTTGGGGTTTGGTTTCGGTTTGCATGGCAATTCCTCCCCCCACCACATCATAACCAAATACGCAAACGAAGCAGGAAATGCTGGAGAAACTCAGCAGGTCGGGCAGCACCTGTGGGGAGGGAGAGAGGGGAGAGTTAATGTCGCGAGTCTGAATTAACTCTTCTGGAACGTTAACTCCATTTCACTCTCTTCACGGATGCTGCCAGACCTGAGTTTATAGAAAAATAGAAGATAGGAGGAGGGGGGCAGCTGTTCGAGCCTGCTCCACCGTTTGTCATAATCGCAGCTGATCATCCAACTCAATAGCCTAATTCTGCTTTCTCCCCATATCCTTTGATCCCATTCACCCCCAAGTGCTATATCCAGTCACCTCTTGAATACATTCAATGATTTGGCGTCAACTACTTCCTGTGGGAATGAATTCCAGAGGCTCGCTGGGTGAAGAAATGTCTCCTCACCTCCGTCCTAAATGGTCAACCCCAATCCCTCAGACTGTGACCCCTGGTTCTGGACTCCCCCCCACCATCGGGAACATCCTCCCTGCATCTACCCCGTCCAGTCCTGTTGGAATTTGAGAAGTCTCTATGAGATTCTCACCCTCATTTGTCTGAACTCCAGTGAAAACAATCCTAACCTGGTCAATCTCTCCTCATACATCAGTCCCGCCATCCCCGGAATCAGCCTGGTGAACTACCTGGCACTTTCTGCCTCTACTTCACATTTCCAGGCTGCGCTATTTTGCTTTCGCAGGCGGGTTTGTATTAGGACAGGGCAGCAAAGGATACAAATCAACAGGAGACATCTTGTTGACAAAGGATCGGATGGAGAACAGCATTCCATACATCAGCTGATATTCCTGGAAGAGACAGACATGGTAAATCATTCATTCTATCTGGGTGGCACAGTGGTTAGCACTGCTGCCTCACAGCACCAGGGACCCGGGTTCGATACCCGGCATGGGTCCGGAGTCTGCACATTCTCCCCTTGTCTGCGTGGGTTTCCTCCCAAAGTCCAAAGATGTGCAGATTAGGTGGATTGGCCATGCTAAATTGTCCTTTTCATCTCAGGTGACGAGCTACGATAAATACACGGGGTTATGAGGATAGGGTGTGGATGGGATTGTGTTAGGTGCAGATTTGATGGGCCAAATGGCCTCCTTCTGCACTGTAGGGATTCTATTCATTCTATACCCCCTCCCCCAGCCTGTGGGGTTCCTCCTCATCCCCACGATAAAATTCTAGAAGTACCAGCCTTTTTCAGACTGGTGCTCTGATAGTTACAGTCACCCCTTGTATGGATTCCGATAAAGTTCCGAGGCACAGATGTTAGCGTTGACACTTCACCCCAGGCCTCATATCCTGCCTACCTTCAGCGACAGTGACAAAACAGTGGCTTGGCCGTGCACAACTTGAGTCTTGCTGAAAAGACACATGCTGCTGACATTTTTCATCCTCTACTCATCAGGACAAACGCAAGAATGCCAAATTTCAAACAAAAAGTCGCTGCAATTTATGCCACAGGGTGCTGATTGGCTGACAAGTCAATTCTGATTGGCTGAAGAGTTGCCAAGGGAAAAACTATAGGTTTCCCCAAGCTAGCCAAATTCCAGTGCCAGTGCAATGCCAGGTATGTATGCAAGCAGATCAAACCCAAACAGAATGTCTGCCATTAGATGTGATTCCACAATTGGGCAACATTTATTGAATAATCTTGAGTGTGCTAACAGCTAAACCCAGCCTGTGGGGTTCCTTTTCATCCCCACGATAAAAGACTAGAAGTACCAGCCTTTTTAAGATCATCCGCCGAGCTTCTAACTTGGCCCAGTTACATTTGGGACATCCCCATCCCACATTCTTCCCCAGCCCATCCTTGCCTCAAACTCCCCCCAGATCAGAGTTCACAATCTCCCCAAAGATGTGCACAGCAAGATCCCAGAAAAGCCACCATGACGACAGGCAGATGGTCCGCAACATGCCACTCACCTGCTCCCGGGAGATGCCAGCATGTTTCTTGCGGTTCCACTCGCTGTAATGAAGGCACACGCCGTTGCGGTCAAAGATGTACAGGTTGTGGACGGTCATCTGGTGGGAAACACAAGAGTCAGGAGAAGGAAGCAAAGCAGGTCCGAGGCACATCACGGGTTAACCAGAACCAGCCCCAAGTTCTGGAACTTTTTAACTGCCGCTGACCTTCAGTGCCACGTACACACTGTCTACATCAATGGGGATGAAGTGGAAATGGTCAAGAGCTTCAAATTTTTGGGTTCCAGATCACCAACAACCTGTCCTGGTTCCCCCCCCACCCCCCCCTCCCCGCCCCCCATGCTGACACTATAGTTAAGAAAGCCCCACCAACGCCTCTACTTTCTCAGAAAACTAAGGAAAAATTTGGCATGTCAGCTACGACTCTCACCAACTTTTACAGATGCCCCATAGAAAGCATTCTTTCTGGTTGTATCACAGCTTGGTATGGGCTCCTGCTCTGCCCAAGACCGCAAGGAACTACAAAGGGTTGTGAATGTAGCCCAATCCATCACGCAAACCAGCCTCCCATCCATTGACTCCGTCTACACTTCCCACTGCCTCGGGAAAAGCAGCCAACATACTTAAGGACCCACACACCCTGGACATTCTCTCTTCCACCTTCTTCCATCGGGAAAAAGATACAAAAGTCTGAGGTCACGTACCAACCGACTCAAGGACAGCTTCTTCCCTGCTGTTGTCAGACTTTTGATTTATTGTCACACAGTGAATTAATACACAGTGATAGTATTGTTTCTTGCATGATATACAAAGCATACCGTACATAGAGAAGGAAAGGAGAGAGTGCAGAATGTAGTGTTACAGTCGCAGCTAGGGTCAACTTAATGCGAGGTAGGTCCATTCAAAAGTCTAATGGTCTTATCTTATATTAAGTTGATCTTTCTCTACACCCTAGCTATGACTGTAACGCTACATTCTCCACTCTGTTCTTTCCTCCTCTATGAACAGTATGCTTTGTCTGTATAGTGCGCAAGAAACAATACTTTTTACTGTATCCCAATACATGTGACAATAATAAATCAAATCCTTCTCCCCTATGTACTCCAGGAATGGTATGCTTTGTCTGTATAGCACACAAGAAACAATACTTTTCACTGTATCCCAATACACGTGACAATAACAAATCAAATCAGTTAGTTCCTCCTTGTCCCAGATATTCAGAATTATAGCAATGCCTGAGACACCTCATAGCCTATTGGGTGGACATTACAGATCCTGCCCTATCTCCGGAAGAAAAGGTGCCCCTGGGGTAGGGACAATCTTAATTGTTAGAAACATCTCTGGATACCGCTGATGTTGGGATCTTGCTGACTGTGAGGTAGTGGCTGATGTTGATTCTGCCACGCCTCATCAACTCTCCTTGTTGAAAGGCAGCAGCAGTAGCTTGGGATGTGGAAGTTGATATATAAATGCAGCTTCCTTGTTTGCTATTCAGGCTCTCAGTCTCTCCCATTCTTGTTTGCAGTGCCTATCCCCAGGGTGATGCAGACACCCCCTGCAGGAAGGGAGGAGGAACACCCCCACCCCTCCAGAGGGGCAGACACCCCCTGCGAGGGAAGGGGGAACAACCCCTACCACCCAGAGGAATAGCCACACCCCACAAGACAGGAGGAGGAACACCCCTACCCCCACAGGGTGATAGACACCCACCAACCCCCCCCCCCCCCAACCGCAGGAGTGGAGGAGGAACAGCCCCTACCCCCCCCCCCAAACAGGGATAGAAACCCACCCCCCCTGCAAGAGGAGAGAAAGAACACCCCAACTCCCCCAGAGAGGTAGACACTACCTGCAGGAGGGGAGGAGGAGGAGGAACACCCCAACCCCCCCAGACAGATAGACACCCACTGTAGGAGGGGAGGAGAAACAACCCCTACCCCATGGTGATGCAGACACCTCCAGCCGGAAGGGAGGAAGAACACCCTTCCAGAAGGATAGACCCTCCCTGCAAGAGGGGAGGAAGAACAGCCTTTACCCCCCCCCCCCCCCCCTCCCCACAAACTTGCAGAAGAGGAGCAGGAACGGTTCTTACCCCCACAGGGTGATGCAGACATCCCCTACAGGACAGGAGGAGGAATAGCCCTTACCCCCCTCCCCCAGGTTGATGTAGACGCCCCCTGCAGGAGGGAAGGAGGAACAACCCCTACCGCCCAGAGGAACAGCTACACCCCGCAAGAGAGGAGGAAGAGGAACACCCCTACCCCCCGCAGAGTGATAGACACCCCCCCCTGCAGGAGGGGAGGAAGAACACCCCTACCCCCATGGTGATGCAGACACCCCCTGCAGGAGGGGAGGAGAAACAACGCCTACCCAAGGGGTACAGTCACCCCCTGCAGGGGGGAGGAGGAACAGCCCCCACTCGCCACAGGGTGATAGACCCCCACCCCCCCCACTGCAAGAGGGGAGGAGGAACACCCCCGGTGCCCTCACTCTCCCACCTCGACGCTGCTGCTTCTTCCTCACAGGCAGGGACTCGGGCAGCGCTGCGGACAGCCCCGGGACGGAGGGTCCTTCTTTACAGGGAGTCGCAGCGAGGCTGCAGTTTGAATTTAACCGCCCGGAGATCCCGGAGACTGGGGGTGTTCCCGGGGGGGGCCGCACCGCCCTCCCGCCGCTCCTCCTCCTCCTCCTCACCTCACTCCCCCCGGGGTGGCCTGTCTCGGTGCGTTTGGAGGCTCCGGGCTGTGTCCTGATCTCCCAGCCCCGGGGTGGGGGGTGGGGGGGGGGTGGGGGGTGGGGGGGGGGGGGGGGGGGGGTGGGGGGTGGGGGGTGGGGGGGGGGGTGGGGGGTGGGGGTGGGGGGGGTGTGGGGGGATTGAAGAGCCGGGACAGGCGCCACGCCGGGCAGCCGCGCTCGCCCGGGACCGTTGGGGTCCTTCCGGCGGCGGGCGGCGCGCGGCGCGCAGCTGATGACGCGAGAGGAGCGCGGTTGCCATGGGAGACAGAGACTGTCTCTGAGTGAGTGAGGGGAGACACTGAGGGACAGGGTGAGGGGAGGAGGAGAGAGGGACGGAGGAGGGTGAGGATGAGGGACGGGGAGGGGGAGGGATGAGGGGTGGAGGGGATGGAGGAGGGGATGGGGGATAGGGGGGAGGGATGGGGGATAGGGGGGAGGGGGAGGGGGGAGGGGGGATGGGGGAGGGGGGATAGGGGGGAGGGGATGGGGGATAGGGGGGAGGGGGAGGGGGGATGGGGAGGGGGATGGGGGGAGGAGGGGGGATGGGGGGAGGAGGGGGATGGGGGGAGGAGGGGATGGGGGATGGGGAGGGGGGGAGGAGGGGATGGGGGGATGGGGAGGAGGGGATGGGGGAGGGGGGGATGGGGGGAGGAGGGGATGGGGGAGGGGGGGAGGGGGGATGGGGGGAGGAGGGGATGGGGGAGGGGGGAGGAGGGGATGGGGGAGGGGGGGAGGGGATGGGGGGAGGAGGGGATGGGGGAGGGGGGGGGAGGGGATGGGGGAGGAGGGGATGGGGGGAGGGGATGGGGGGGTGGGGGAGGAGGGGATGGGGGGTGGGGGGAGGAGGGGATGGGGGGTGGGGGGAGGAGGGGATGGGGGGGTGGGGGGGGAGGGATGTGGGGGTGGGGGGGTGGGGGGAGGAGGGATTGGGGGGGGGGAGGGAGGATGAGGGGATGGAGGGATGGGGAGGAGGGATGAGGGGATGGAGGGATGAGGGGATGGGGAGGAGGGATGATGGAGGGGGGAATGAGGGAAGGGGAGAGAATGAGGGGGGAGTTGAGGTATGGAGAATGGGGGGGTAGAATGAGGTGGGGGGATAAGGAGATGAGGTAGATAATGTCCCTTCCTCATGCTCAATGAGGTGGGAATGTGGAGAGGAGGGAGGGGAGTGGGATAAAGGCAGGTGAGGAAGGAGATGAGGATGGGGAGGTTATGGCGGGGGGGAGGGAAGGGCGGTAAAGGGCTGGGGTGGTGGGCTGGAAGGAGGTCCAGTTTAGAGTGGCTCGGGGCACTGAGTGCCGCTGTGGATGGAGAGTGCCTCTGTACACAGCAGTTAATGTTTAAAATCCGTCACCTTTTGCAATGTGTTTCTGACCGGCAGGTTGTGACTGGGAGCCTCGCGGTGTGATGCAGAGGGATAGCCGCTGGGTATCGACCAGACCGTACCGGGCGATGGACTCCCCCATCCGATCTGAGGATTTGATGAGTGACATCGAGCTGCTGCCAGCCTCCGCACCTGCCTCTGCCCCTGCCAGCCCACGTTCCGCCTGGCCACCAGCCAACACTGTGCCTGGCTTTGATCGCTCTGCCTCGACCGCTGTGGCCCGCTCTCTGCCCAGCAGCCCCTGTGCCAGCCTCTCCTCCTCAGAGGTCACCACCAGGCTGTACGCATCGCTGCAGCTGGGCTCTGAGCTGGGGGTTGCTCGCTGTCCCCGGGGGGGCTCCTCCTCCAAACAGGTCACCTCCGAGCGCAGAGAAGCATTGGCCCACAGTGACGGCCACAACCCCCCACCCCCTGGCTCTCACTCTCACACCTCTGAACCTGCGCTCAAGCTTACCGCCAGGAACCGCGCCAGGCCTGGCCACCAGTGCGACATTCCTTCCACCAACCCCTCCGGGAACGCTACCTCCCGCCACCCCAAGTCTGTCCAGTTCGCCAAGGAGGTGCCCACCCCGTCTGAGTTGGAAGAACCTGCAGCGGAGGCGACCCAGAGGCTGTCGAGGAAGGTGGAGGCCAGCAGTGGGGCAAAGGTAATTCTGCGTCTCTCTGGCAGCGCACCATCAATTGTTACCCCAATTGCACCCTCCAAAGATGTGCTGGTTAGGTGGATTGGCCGTGCTAAATTCTTCCTCAGTGTTACCCAAACAGGCACTGGAGTGTGGCGACTGAGGGATTTTCACAGTAACTTCGTTTCCGTGTTAATGTAAGCCTACTTGTGATACTAACAAATAAACTTTAAACTTCAATCCCACACTGCCCCCAGGAGGCGTATGAGCCCCCTCAGTCTCTCATAGCAACTGGGGAGGGGTGGGCAGTAAATGTCAGCCTTGTCAGAGATGGCCACAGTCCCAAGAAAGAATCACTTGCGCAGAGAGTTGCAGTTGTATGCTTTAAGGCAAGGATGGATAAAGTTTTGAACAGTAAAAGAATCATGGTTATGGTGAGCGGGCAAGTAAGTGGAGTTGAGATCAGCCATTATCTTATGTTCTTTTTCCTGCTGTTCTCCTGCAAGTGCAGTGACGAAGCCACATACACACAGGAAGCACAAACTCAAATCATTGAATCCTACAGTGCAGAAGGAGACCATTCTGCACCTACTACAATCCCACCCAGGCCCTATGCTCATAACCCTATACATTTACTCTAGCTAGTCCCCACAGTAAAAGTACGAAAGCATAGTAAAATTCATTTATTCGTTGTAAGTAGGCTTGCATTAACACTGCAATGAAGTTACTGTGAAAATCCCCTAGTCACCACACTCCGGCGCCTGTTTGGATAACACTGAGGGAGAATTTAGCACGGTCAACGCACCCTAACCAGTATGTCTTTTGGAGTGTGGGAGGAAACCGGAGCACCCGGAGGAAACCCAAGCAGACACGGGGAGAATGTGCAGACTCCACACAGACAGTGACCCAAGCCGGGAATTGAACCCAGCTCCATGGCACTGTGAGGCAGCAGTGCTAACCAGTGTGCCGCCCACAGTGGGTTCCATATTTCCTCTGCTGGACTGAAGGAATCAGTGGGTCTGAAAGCCCCCCTCCTCGCACTTCCTCCTTTTACTGATTTCCCACCTCATTTATTTCCAGAATTGGCTAAATTGAATTCTGGTTTTCAACCTGCGGTGTGACGGTTTTTACCGGAGTTAACAGATCAGGCCCCCACCATGGACTAGTAAAACCAGGAGCTTAACCGGTGTTGAAACTACTCTCGGAGAGGTTTGAGCACCCCCCCCCTCACCCCCAACCTTCGCTCACTCTGTTCATTCTTCTCCCCAGATTGGATCCAGGCACATCTCAGAGATGGAGTCGGTGCGCTCCCACCTACAGAACATGTTGAAACTCTCCCAGGAGCTCACCTACAGTGAGTATCTAACCCTGCCTCGCACGCAGGAAGGTGGACACAGGGTCGATGCCATGCCATTTTCCTGCAAAACCCCCCCCTCCCCCCTCCTCCCACCCCACCACATGCCACTCCTGTGCCCTCATAGACACCTGGGCTCACAGTCCTTCAGACTTGAAATGGAGAGAGCTACTCAGAGAGTAGAGGCGAGACATTTCCCTGTGGCAAGAACTCACAGCGCCAGGGACCTGGGTTCGATTTCTGGCTTGGGTCACTGTCTGTGCGAAGTCTGCACATTCTCCCCATGTCTGCGTGTGTTTCCTCTGGGTGCTCCAGTTCCCTCCTGCAGTCCAAAGATGGCCATGCTAAATAAATAAATAAAGTTTAAAGTTTATTTACTGGTGTCACAAGTAGACTTACATTAACACTGCAATGAAACTACTGTGAAAATCTCCCAGTCGCCACACTCCAGTGCCTGTTCGGGTAACACTGAGGGAGAATTTAGTATGGCCGATGCACCCTAACCAGCACGTCTTTCAGACTGTGGGAGGAAACTGGAGCACCCGGAGGAACCCCACGCAGACACGGGGAGAACGTGCAGACTCCACACCGACAGTGACCCAAGCCGGCAATCGACCCGGGTCTCTGGCTCTGTGAGGCAGCAGTGCTAACCCACTGTGCTACAAAGGACTCTGAGCAGACAACCCAACATCGATGACACCAGCTAATGTCACATGGTGGATTAGCAGGGTAGATAAGTGGGGTTATGGGAATAGGGCCTGGGTGGGATTGTTGTCAGTGCAGGCCTGATGGGCTGAATGGCCTCCTTCTGCACTGTAGGGATTCTATGAACAAGCAGTGGGTATCTGGAGCAGTGTGTGGCGACTGGCCAGGGGAGATCCGCTCCGATGCCCCTCATTGAAGCAAAGCAGTGTGACAGTTGAATTGTGTTTATCCACACCAGGATGTGGTCCTGTTCTCTTGAATATCTGGGTTCAAACACCACTAGACACTATAGGCGACTCGGGTACAAACAACACTAGGCACTGTGAGTACTCAAATTTCCAAGCTTTATTACTTGCTAGCAAGGAAGACTGCAATGCACTTCAAGGTGTTGCCTCGATTTGTACAGACAACGTAGCAGTTATATTTCACTGCATTTTGGAATTTTGATATTGGAAGTGTCTTGTGTTCATCCTGTAGCCAAGGTTTATAAAACTGATGCAAGGTCTAGATTAGTCGTTTATCCTGAATTCGCAAGCGCTGGCCTCATTGAAGGCCTGCTTTCCACATCTGCTGATAGAGTTGCCTGCCTTTGTTGTTTGTAACTTATTTCCACAGTTTTTAACTGTTTTTAACTATACTTTCACCCTAAATCTTGCACAACAAACTGAATTAAATGTTTGGCCTTAGCTGGAATTGCAACTTAATTTCCACACTCTCCTCACAGGGGATGCTGACGTCAGCCCCACCTCCCCAACGCCGGCGTCGAAGACAGCTGAGGATCAGCAAGATGATGATTCTTTTGAGAGTGACTGCACTAGTACCTTACTCAGGTGGGCCGACTGTCTTGAAGCAGCAGCTAACTCGATTGGGCAGTGGGGGATGGGTGGGGTGGTTCTTGGCAAATAGACACCTTTCATTAGATTTACGAGGGGCATGGTCAGAGTGGATAGTCAGAAGCTTTTTCCCAGGGTGGAAGAATCAGTTAGTCAGGGGGCACAAGTTTAAGGTGCGAGGGGCAAGGTTTAAAGGAGATGTACGAGACAAATTTTTTTACACAGAGTGGTGGGTGCCTGGATCTCACTGCCCAGAGAGATGGTGGAAGCAGATACGATAGTGACTTTTAAGAGGCGCCTTGACAAATAAATGAATAGGATGGGTATAGAGGGATATGGTCCCAGAAGGGTAGAGGGTTTTTGTTCAGTCGTACAGCATGGTGGGTGCAGCTTGGAGGGGCCGAAGGGCCTGTTCCCGTGCTGTAGTTTTCTTTGTTTGTGTTTCTGGGGGTGAGGTGATTGATGCCTTGGGTAACACGGATAATGACTGCCTGAGCAAATGTTCATGCCTGTAGTTCCTATTCTCTCTTCAAAGACCCTGCTGAGTCCATCAGACACTGGGCAAAAGGCCGGAGGGGGAGTGGGATGTGGAGCAGGATAGGGAGGCAACAAACAAAGTGTTTGCATTTTCCGTTGCACCTCCCACCTCCTTCAGCAACACTTTGATTTGATTTATTATTGTCACGTGTATTGGGATACAGTGAAAAGTATTGTTTCTTGCACGCTAGACAGACAAAGCATACTGTTCATAGAGTACATAGGGGAGAAGGATTTGATTTGATTTATTATTGTCATATGTATTGGGATACAGTGAAAAGTATTGTTTCTTGCGCACTATACAGACAAAGCATACTGTTCATAGAGTTCATAGGGGAGAAGGATTTCATTTGACAGGAATCGCCTCTCGTGCTGCAACTGTTCTCTGACCTGTTTCGCTTGTTTCAGTGCCAAACCTTTCCAGGAGATTTCTGTGTCCCCGCCGCTGCCCCTTCTGGGATTGGATGAAGCAGCTCTCTTCCCGCGGTATTCCCGGATCCGGATGGGGACGGGAGAGGGCCTGGCGCCCGAGTCCTCCCTCTACGAGTGTCAGATCCTGAAGGACACCCTCGATAAGGAGCGCACGAGGAGGAAGGTAGGGAATGGCCCCCTCTGACAGCCCCCCCACTCCCGACAGTGAGCGTCCACATCCGCCCCCATCACCACCTCTCCTTCCGCCTGTCCAAAAGCCTTCTTCGCGCCGGGACCTTTACTGATTTCCCCCAACAACCAGCTTCCTTTCTATAGCACCTTTATAATTCAGGAGCAACAACAGAGTGGGGCTGTGCTGCGCACCAAAAACCTGATAGCCAACTTTAAGGAGCATCTGGAACAAGGAGAATGGAGAATGCCAGGGTTTGGGGACAGGCAGCTGATGGCACAGTGGTGGAGCGATTTAACTCGAATGGGGCAATAGAATATCCATTGTGCGTTGAGAACCTCTGTCTATTCGATGATGGTTTGGGTTCTGTGATTGTTTTATTTAAAGTCAGCAACTGAGCCGTGAACAAACTGAGAGCAATCCTGCTCTCTCTGGCTCAGTTCTGCATGGAGTGGGATGCTTAGTGGTTCTCTGTGCATGCAGGCGATCTCACAAAGCCAATCCTTATGTGAGTCTTTTAAGCCATGTGTTTTTTCTTTTTAAGTAATATGTTAAGACTGTTTTTTGCCCTTTTTGTTTTTGCTGTCGTCCTGCGTTAAAGCTCAATTACTGTGCTCCATCTCTGGCTGGTTTCCCATCAGTGTGGGAAAGGGTTGGTGCCACATTTTGCTCTCTCCCTGCTCTATGACCTTGTGGTGTAATCGGGAGCAGCTTGTCTCAGGTTCACGTGGCAGTAAGCGGCTTGGCTCACTTGCTTGCCGGCTGGATGGATTTAGAAAGCCAATTTGCCCTCTAATCCTCTTTGCGGTGCAGGCCCAATCCCTTCCTGCGATGTTTGCTGTCAGTATGAAAGCAGCTCATGGACACAGTTTCACACATCTCTCCTCCAGGGACCCCAAGGCTTTGGTGTGGGCTTATATTGAGGGTCACTGCCTGTTTACCGCTTAACCCACGCGCACAAGCCCTGATTTTAAACTTCCCTCTGTTTAGTTTGATTGTTTCATCTTTGACTATCTGAATCCCCACACCCCCACGTCTGTGTCTGTGTGTGTGTGCGCCATAATGGGTACCTGGGAGTTCGCTGGTCTCACAGTCTCATGATGTGGCTTGGTGTCAGGTTGTTGCAGTGTATGGAATGTGTTACTGTGATTGTAGTGCTGTATTAACGTCAAATTAATTGTTGGAGAGACCTCCCCATGAAATTCAATATCATAATAACATATTGTGGTATTCCTGTCTTCAAGTAATATTGAACTGCTGTCAGTAATCCCATGGGAGGTTTATCAATGGGTATCGAGTTCAAAGTGCTTGCTGGTTAATAAGAACAAAGTATGGTACAGCACAGGAATAGGCCCTTTGGCCCACGAAGTCTGTGCCAACACAGATGTCTCTCTAATATTTTCTTGCCTCTACATGGTCCATATCCCTCTTTTCCCTGCCTATTCATCTATCTTATCCAGATGCCTCTTGAACGTTGTTATGGAAGCTGGTTCCACCACCACCTCCGGCAGCGTGTTCTAGGCATTCACCACCCTCTGTGTGAAAAACTTGCCCCTTACATCTCTTTTAAGCTTTCCCGCCTCACTCACCCTCTGCCCCCGAGTCATTACCCTTTGACCCTGGGAAAAAGACTCTGACTATCCACTCTACCCAAGCCTGTCACAATCTTGTAAACCTCTATCAGGTCCCCCTTCATCCTCCGATGCTCCAATGGAAACAATCCAAGTTTGTTCTAATATTTCTTCATAGTCCATGTCCTCCAAACCGGGCAACATCCTGGTAAATCTCTTCTGTACCCTTTGCAATGCATCAGCATCCTTCAGGTAGTGTGGGGCCAGAATTCTACATAATACTCCAAATGTGGCCTAACTAAAGTCTTATACAGCTTCAACGTGATGTTCCAATTCCTATACTCAACACCCCGCCTGATGAAGGAACAGCCAGTCCTAAAAGCTAGTGGCATTTGCTACAAAAAAACCTATTGGATTTTAACCTGGTGTTGTGAGACTTCTTACTGTGTTTACCCTAGTCCAACCCCGGCATCTCCACATCTTGGGCACAGCAAGCAGAGAGTAGCAGTGGAAGGGTACTTTTCTAACCTAGGTTGTCCAGTCTGTTGGCTCGATTCCGCCACTCAGATGCTCAGAATTAAATCTTGAATTCTGGCAAAGATTAAATGTTAAATATTTATTTATTAGTCAAAATTAGGTTGACATTCACATTGCAATGAAGTTACTGTGAAAATCCCTTAGCTACCACTCTCCAGCGTCTGTTTGGGTCCACTGAGGAAGAACCTTGCATCTAACCAGCGTGTCTTTCGGACTGTGTGAGGAAACCAAAGCACCCGAAGGAAACCCACGCAGACACGGGGAGAATATGCAAACTCCACATGGACAGTGACCTGAGGCTGGGAATCGAATCCCAGGCTAACCACTGTGCCACCGTGCCATTTAGACGCAGAGGTCATACAAGGAGTAGGCCATTCGGACCCTCAAGCCTGCTCCACCATTTAATTGGCTAATATGATAGTCATCTCAAATCTGCATCCTCCCCTGCCCCTGATGGCCCTTCACCCTCCGCTTACTGTTACGGGTCTGTCATGGTGTTTTTCTTGTATTTAAAACGATTGTTCCCCTCAAGTGGCCGGACAAAGTTGTGGAGTGGTTTTGAGATGATTTATTAAAGATTGTAGCTATAGGACTTTGAGTCATTAAGGCCAGTCAGAGTATAGAATTCAGAAATACACAAAGTTATAGTTTCAAATTCAATCACAAGTAATTAACATATACCAATCGAGGCAAAGGTTATTGATTGTGGTTACATCATGCATAAGAGCATAGTATAACTTCTTCACGTTATATCATCAAATGGTGATAGTTTTTTCTCTGACCAATGGTATATCAACTTCCTTTTCCATTGTTCAGCTGCACATTGTTCAGTTGAGTTGGGTGGCACAGTGGTTAGCACTGCTGCCTTCAGTGCCTCGGGTCATTGCCTGTACGGAGTTTGCGTGTTCTTGCCGTGTCTGCGTGGGTTTCTTCCGGGTGCTTCCAAAAAATGTGAGATTTAGGGGGAATTGGTCATGCTAAATTGCCCCTCAATGTCCAAAGATGTGTAGATTAGGTGGATTGGCCATGCTAAATTGCCCCTAGTGTCAGGGCGATTAGCTAGGGTAAACGCATGGGGTTTCAGGGATAGGGCCTGGATGGGATTGTGGTCAGTGTAGAGTCAGTGGGCCGAATGGCCTCCCTTTGCACTGTAGGGAATCTATGAATGGTCCATGACTCTTACCTGGGTTGTCTTTAATAAAGTCGTCTGGTTCTCACATAGCTTTCCCTGCATGACTGAGATACAGTTTATGATTTTTACTTATCAAGAATGACTGCGCTCTGATTACTGTTCTCTCTTCCTCTCCTTGGCTGCGCCCTCCACAGCACTGCGAGAAACAGATTCAGAGCCTGCAGAACAAGATCCTGGAGCTCCAGCAGCAATTGGCTGTGGCCGTGTCAGCTGATCGCAAGAAGGACATCATGATCGAACAGTTGGATAAGGTACAAAGGTGGAGAGTTCAAAGTTTAACAATGCTTCCTCTTAACCACCCGATGGCCCATCTCCTGATGAAAGGCTGCATCCGAAGGGGATTTAGGACTTAGTTGAGGAAGAACTTCTTCACTCAAAGGGTTGTGAATCTGTGGAATTCCCAGCCCAGTGAAGCAGTTCAGTGTTTTTAAGGCAAGTATAGAAAGATTTTTGAACAGTAAAGGAATTAAAGGGTTGTGGTGAGTGGGAGGGTAAGTGGAGCTGAGTCCGTGAAAAGATCAGCCATGATCTTATTGAATGGCGGAGCAGGCTTGAGGGACCAGATGGCCTACTCCTGCTCCTAGTTCTTTGTCATTATTAAAGAGGGTGCGGAAAATGTTCATAGGAATGGTTTTGCGGATGAGGAACATCAGTTACTTGGGTTGCAGATGTTTGTTTTATTAGTGTCATAAGTTGGCTTGCATTAACATTGCAGTGTAGTTATTGTGAAAATCCCCTAGTCTCCACATTCCGCCGCCTGTCCAGGTAACACTGAGGGAAAATTTAGCACGGCCAATGAACCCTAACCAGCATGTCTTTTGGACTGTGGGAGGAAACTGGAGTGCCCAGATGTAACCCATGCAGACACGGGGAGAATGTGCAGACTCTGCACAGACAGTGACCCAAGCTGGGAATCAAACCCAGGTCCCTGGTGCTATGAAGCAGCAGTGCTAACCATTATACCACCGTGCTTCCCCTCCTGCTCCAGGATAGATCCTTCTCACCCATTTTGAGACCGTGGGTAAGACCTTGGTTTTAAGATCTCGTCCCAGTGACAGCACCTCCGGCAGTGCAGCGCTCCCTCACGGCTTTACTGAGATAATAGTGCTCAAGGGTCTGGAGGAGGAGTCAAATCCCCAGCCATCTGAATCTAGAGACTCACGTTCACTGAACCAGGCCTGGCAGACAGAGGAGGAACTGTCAGCGGGAGTGGCAGGAACTGTGAGTGGGTTGAGTGGATTGGCCGTGCTAATTTGCCCCTTAGTGTCAGGGGGACTAGCAAGGATATATGCATGGGGCTATGGGGGTAGGGGCTAGGTGGGATTGTGGTCAGTACAGACTCGATGGGCCAAATAGCCTCCTGCATTGTACGGATATAAAAAAAATTCCACATTTGGAATTTAGGAGCACGACGTGACCGATTTCCTCTCCATTGACAGCAAAATGAAGTCGCAGTTTTGTGTCAAATTTTCGATTGAAGTGTACAGATGTTCTCCATTTTCTGTGCCCTCCATGGACAGACGCTGGTGAAGGTGGTGGACGGCTGGAAGAAACACGATGCAGAAAAATCGGAAGCCATGCGGCAACTGCAGGAGGAGCGCGAGGCAGTGGAGAAGAGACGCGGCAAGCAGCAACAGGTGAGGCCTCCGGGGATGAGGAGGTGTCACTTGCTGAGGGGCTCCAGCCCTTGGCGCATCTGTGGCTTTCTGAGACTTCTGCCTCCTATCCTTGTCTCGGAGAGGCATGTGTGCCTTTCACCAGCCCCAAAACTTGATTTATTATTATCAAACAAAGCATACCGTTCATAGAGTACATAGAGGAGAAGGATTTGATTTGTTTATTATTGTCGCATGTATTGCGAAACAGTGAAAAGTATTGTTTCTTGTGTGCTGTACAGACAAAACATACCATTCATAGAGAAGGAAAGGAGAGAACGCAGAATGTAGTGTTACAGTCATAGCTAGGGTGTAGAGAAAGATCAACTTAATGCGAGGTAGGTCCATTCAAAAGTCTGACGGCTGCAGGGAAGAAGCTGTTCTTGAGTCGGTAGGTCCGTGACCTCAGACTTTTGTACCTTTTCCCTGAAGTAAGAAGGTGGAAGAGAGAATGTCCGGGGTGCTTGGGGGTCCTTAAGTATGCTGGCTGCTTTTCCCGAGGCAGCAGGAAGTGTAGACAGAGTCAGTGGATGGGAGGCTGGTTTGTGTGATGGATTGGGCTACATTTATGACCTTTTGTAGTTCCTTGTGGTCTTGGGCAGAGCAGGAGCCCATACCAAGCTGTGACACAACCAGAAAGAATGCTTTCTATGGTGCATTTATTGAAATTAGTGAAAGTTGTAGCCGACATGCCGAATTTCCTGAGTCTGCTGAGAAAGTAGAGGCGTTGGTGGGCTTTCTTAACTATAGTGTCAGCATGGGGGGACCAGGACAGGCTGTTGATGATCTGGGCACCCAGAAACCTGAAGCTCTCACTTGTCCTCCTGCCCTATTATGGTGTTGTCCCCACTGTGCTAATTTCTCATTCTCACCAACACTTTGCAGTTACATGGTGCCTTGAGCTTAGTAGAACCTTGCAAACTGCTTCATGGGAATGTTATCCAAGCAATACCTGACATCAAGCCCTGTGAGGCTCCTGCTCAATCACAGAGGGAGGTGTTAAGGAGTTTGTTAAAGAAGGGGAGAGAGGAGAAGGGTTTAGGGAGGGAGTTTTAAAAACGTATTTGTGGGATGTGGGCATCACTGACTAGGCCAGCATTTATTGCCCATCCCTAATTGCCACTGACGCACTTTCAGGAACCTGCAGCAATCCATGTGGTGTAGGTACACCCACAATGCTGTTAGAAGGCAGTTCCAGGATTTTGACCCAGTGACAGTGAAGGAACGGTCAATATATTTCCGAGTCAGGATGGTGAGAGGCTTGAAGGGCAAGTTGTAGGTGTTCCCATGTATCTGCTGCCATTGTCCTAGATACAATAGTTGTGCTTTGGAAGGTACTGCCTAAGGAGCTTTGGTGAGTCACTGTATCCTGTAGGTGGTACACACGACTGCTGCTGTGCGTGGTAGTGGAGGGAGTGTGGATGGGGTGCCATTCAAGCGGGGCTTCTTTGTCCTGGATGATGTTGAGCTTCTCGAGTGTTGTTGGAGCTGCACCCATCCAGGCAAGTGGGGAGTATTCCCTCACACTCCTGACTTGTGTCCTTTTGATGGCGGACAGGCTTTGGGGTAGTCAGGAGGAGAGTAACTCACCGCAGAATTCCTCATTGCGGACGGGTTTGGGTGGTTTTGTGACACGGGATTTAAGGACACATTTTCCAGTAACCTGCAGATCACATTCAGCACAGGAACTGGCCATTCGGCCCAGCTGGGTTTTGCTGGCATTTACACTCCACATGACCTGCTTCATCTCAATAAGACCATAACATTAAGGAGCAGAATTAGGCCACTCGGCCCATCTAATCTGTTCCATCATTCAATCATGGCTGATATTTTTCTCATCCCCATTCTTCTGCCTTTCTCCCTGTAACCCTTGATCCCCTTATTAGTCAAGAACCTATCTATCTCTGACTTAAAGATACTCAATGACCCAGCCTCCACAGCCTTCTGCGGCAAAGAGTTCCACAGATTTACCACTCTCTGGCTGAAGAAATTCCTCCTTATCTCTGTTTTAAAGGAGTGTCCCTTCACTCTGAGGTTGTGCCCTCGAGTTCTAGTCTCTCCCACTACTGGAAACATCCTCTCCACGTCCACTTTTATCCAGGCCTTACAGTATCCTGTAAGTTTCAATAAGATCCCCCTCTCATCCTTCTAAACTCCATCGAATACAGACCCAGAGTCCTCAACCGTTCCTCATACGACAAACTCTTCATTCCTGGGATCGTTCTTATGATCCTTTCCAAGGCCGGCACATCCTTCTTTGGGTACGGGGCCCAAATCTGCTCACCATACTCCAAATGGGGTCTGACCAGAGCTTATACAGCCACAGAAGCACATCCCTGCTCTTGTATTCTAGCCCTCTCCACATGAATGCTAACGTTGCATTTGCCTTCCTAACTGCTGACTGAACCTGCACGTTAACCTTAAGAGAGTCCTGAACCAGGCTTACCAAGTCCCTTTGTGCTTCAGATTTCCAAAGCCTTTCCTCGTTTAGAAAATAGTCTGTGCCTCTATTCGTCCTTCCAAAGTGCATAATCTCGCATTTTCCTATGTTGTAATCCACCTGCCACTTCTTTGCCCACTCTCCTAGTCTGAGTCCTTCTGAAGCCCCCCTGCTTCCTCAATGCTACCCGTCCCTCTACAAATTTCTATGTCATCCGCAAATTTGGCAACTGTCCCTTATGTAGTGAAAAGTTTGTGGTTTTGCGGGACCTGTTGAGTCGGTAGTTCTGGAGCACTCAGTGTTTGGAGAGAAGGGGAAAGGGGCTGATGTAGAAGGTGACAATAAAAGTGACGCAGTATTTCTACTCCCTTCACAGGCACTCTTCAACTTGGAGCACCATTTAACACAAGCGAACCAGACTCTGGCGAAAGAGCAGCAAGAGAAGGGTCTGCTGGAGGAAGAGAAGAGCATGCTGGTAAGGGAAACATTGTCCCTGACTGACACCAGATCACAGCTTGCATCACTGTCCTGGCACTGAGCAACTCGCGTGCCTTTTAATCATAGAATCCTACGGTGCAGAAGGAGGCCATTCAGCCCATCGAGTCTGCACTGACCACAATCCCACCTAGGCGCTACAATCCCCCGGCCGGGAAGGGGGGGTGGTCACAGTGGCATGGTAGTCAGCATTGCTGGCTCACAGCTCAAGGGATCGCGACCATTTCCACTCCATCCCTGTTGATGTAGAGCATGTCTTCTACTGTGCTTCCTGAGGCAGTCAGAGGAGAAACAGTCTCTCAGCATCAACCCTGTCAAGCCCTTTAGAGAATCCCAGACGTCTCGATAAGTTCGGAAATGACTTTGGCTGAAATGAGGTTTGGAACAACGATTTATTTTCGGTAAAATATGAACAATGATGAAGCAGTTACTCGATGTTTCTGGCCTCCCCACCCCTGCAGGAGGAGGAGAACCGGAGGCTGCAGAAAGCTCTGGAAGTGGAGCAGCAGCGCTGCCAGCGGCTGCAGGGCGAGTGCGACGCGGCGGAGAGCGGCAGGCAGCACGAGTGGAAACAGGCCGAGGCCTTGCGTGCCAAGCTGGGGGAGGAGCGCGAGGCGGGCAGCCAGCGGGAGAAACAGCTGGAGCAGAGGAATGCAGAGCGGGAGGAAGAACTCCAGAAACAGCTGGAGAAAGAGAAGGTGTGGGGGAAGTTGGTGGGGCAGGGTGGGTGTGTGATGGGTGTGGGTGGACAGGGTGACTGTTACGAGCTAAACCAAGATGACCCACACTGTCTTAATTTTAGATAATACAAAATTCACGGGGCTGATATCTCTGTATAAAAACATAACTTTTATTTAAATAAGAAGATTGTCAAAGGGTTAAGTGGCTCTGACACAGAGCAACAAAACTCTCCACTGAATCTCACATTACAATCAAAAACAGATCCATTATAGTTTTTCTTATCATTCCACCTTACAATAACTTTAAATCAATCATTGTTAAGATACACAAATCAACAGTAATACCCGTCAGATATTTAAACCAATCGCATTTCATGCTCAAGCAGAATGGCATTTTATTAGTCCGTATAATTCAGAAGCTAACCCCAATCTGGGCTAACCTCTTCCTCCGGTTGCCTAGCAGCCTAAGACGCTGCATCCAGAGGTCAAATAAACCCATAAGTTCCTTTAAAGTTCACCGCCTAACCAGACTGATCCGTGACACCACCAGTTTGGACAGCGAATAAATCCTATTCATGAAGTAAGATTAAGTGTTCTACATGTTCCGTCCATCCAAAACTTTACTGATAAACATGAAGTTATGTTAGAGTTAAATATTCTCTTGAATTTATGGTCTTGCCCCAGTGACGTTTAACATGATGCTTAGCAGTAAACTGCTCTTGGCTGAAGAGGACAATATACCTTAAAATCAATATAATTGTAATACATTTAGTACATTAGTATTATCATTTTACAATCATAATCACAAATTTAAATCAATACCTGCATGTGTAAATTGCTTCTTGTTAGCTCATAAACTTATTTTAAAAGTCATTTTTAAAAAATTCATTCATGGGACACGGGCATCGCTGGCTGAGCCAGCATTTATTGCCTATCCCTAGTTGCCACTTGGAGGGCAATTGAGAGTTAACCACATTGGCTGTGGCTCTGGAGTCTCACATGTAGGCCAGACCTGGTAAGGACGACAGATTTCCTTGCCTAACGGAACCAGATGGGTTTTTCCGACAATGGGTCATCAGTAGATTCTTAATTCCAGATTTTAAACAATTGAATTTCAGTTCCACCATCTGCATTGGCGAGATTCGAACCCAGGTCCCCAGAACATTAGCTGAGTTTCTGGATTAATACCCCAGCGATAATACCACTAGGCCGTCGCTTCCCCATTTGACCAAATGCAGCTAGTCCTGTCAGTGCCTTAATGTGTAATGCTTTAACAATCTTACCTCTCCGTTTGGGGCTTCCGCTGACAGTTACTAACCAGCCAACCTTTGGAAAACCCAAGGTTTCCAAAGCCTCAAAGTCTGAGGGAGAAAATGCAGCAGAATGTGTACTTATAAAGAGCCAGATTTTCTATTAAACGAGGCCATTTAGACCATCGTGCAGTTGCCAGCTCTTTTGTAAGAATTATCTGTTTAACCTCACTCTCTGTCCCCTGCTCTTCCTCCATTGTCCTGTCATTCCTTTTCCCTACAGCGTTAATCCAATTCCCCTTTGGAAAGTTATTTCTGAAACTGCTTCTGCACCCCCAGCGGGTTCCAGGTGACAAAGACACCCGAGTCTAAATTTTGTTTCTGGGTTATTTCACGCAGGCGAGCGCTCAGCGTGAAACTCAGAGGGCCCAGGACGCACAGCAGGTCCTCGCGTCTGTCCAGACGGAGCTGCAGCGACTGGAGATCGAGCTGGACACGGCCAGACGAGAGAAGGAAACCCTGCAGATGGATCTCAACCTGGTCAAGGTGAAAGCGTGTGCTTCTTTGTCTGATATCTCTATCGATCAGGGCAATCGCCCTGTGTGGGGAGGAGCCAGGAATATAAGAAATAGGAGCTGGAGACCATTCAGCCCCTCGAGCCTACTCTGCCCACCATGACTTGGCTTCGACTTCGCTTTCCTGTTCACCCCCCCGAGAGACCAAACTCTGCTTTGTAATAACAAAATAATACATTCTTTCGTTAGCCAGCATTGCTGCCCATCCCCTAATTGCCCCTTGAACTGAGTGTCTCACTCAGCTATTTCAGAGGGGCAATGAAGTGTCGGCCACATTGCTGTGGATCTGGACTCATGAGTAGGCCAGACTGGACAAGGATGGCAGATTCCGGGGACACCAGATAGGTTTTTACAAACAAATGGGCGACACAGTGGTTAGCACTGCTATCTCACAGTGCCAGGGACCTGGGTTCGATTCCTGGCTTGGGTCGCTGTCTGTGCGGAGTCTGCACATATTCCCCCATGTCTTTCGCTCGGTCAAAATCCTGAAACTCCCTCCCAAACAGCACTGTGAGTGTACCTACATCACACAGGTTCAAGAATTCAGGGTAGACCATTTAGGACGGAGATGAGGAAACATTCCTTCACCCAAAGAGTGGTGAGCCTCTGGAATTCATTACCACAGGAAGTAGTTGATGCCAAAACATTGAATGTATTCAAGAGGCGGCTGGATATAGCACTTGGGGCGAATGGGATCAAAGGATATGGGGGGAAAACAGGATGAGGCTATTGAGTTGGACAATCAGCCATGATGGTGATGAATGGCAGAGCAGCCTCAAAGGGCCGAATGGCCGCCTCCTGCTCCTATCTTTCTATGTAAGAAGGCAGCTCACCCACCTTCTCAAGGGGCAATTAGGGATGGCAATAAATGCTGGACTATGCAGTGACACCTACCTCCCATGAAGTAATTTTTAAAAAATGAAACACGCCATGGTCAAACAGCTTGTGACCACTCAGCGCAACTTAATGTGTACAGGTGAGCTGGACTCGGTGACTGGTATCTCGGTCGAGTCTGTACCTTCAGGAAGAGACAGGGGAAAGAAGACTTGGAGTCAAAACTACTGCTTTCACGTTGCCTAAATGTTCTGCTCCCGCTGCAGGCCCGCTTTGAGTCACAGCGCGTCAAGAGTGAGACAGAGTTTAAGATGACCCTGGAGCAGCAGGTGACCGAGCGACTAACCGCCGTCCACGAGGAAAGCACCCGGCAGACGGCCACTGTGCGAGAGCAGCACAGGTAACCATCTCATACCGGTGACATTCGCAGAGCTCTGTTCCCTCACCAACCCATGCACAATCTGCCCTCCAAGGCTATTCATGTTCCCAATTACCTAAATAGAAAGAAGGTTCAAAATGCGCCCGGGCAGAGGGATCTGGGTGTCAGTGTTCATGAATCGCAGGCGCAGCCCGAGATTTTAAAAAAAGGCCAGTGGGATGTTTAGTAAGTAGTCTCACAACACCAAGTTAAAGCCCAACATTTAATAGCACGAGCTTTCGGAGCATTGCCCCTTCATCAGGTGATGATCCCCAGATGGGATGTTGGCATTTGTTGCAGAAAGCCTGGAGTATAAAAGTAGAGAAATGTAGTTGCAATCGTATAGCGTGTTGGTGAGACCACATCTGGAGTTTGAGCCCAGATTTGGTCCCCTTATTTGAGGAAGGATTTGGAAGCAGTTCAGAGGAGATTCACTAGATTGACTCCAGGGATGGAGGAGAGGTTAAATAGGTGGGCTTATACTTGTTGGAGTTTAGAAAGATGAGAGGTGCATGAGGAGGCCACTCAGCCTACACTGACTGTCTGAAAGCGCACCTCACCAGGCCCACCTCTCCGCCCTGTCCTCATAACCTCCGTGCATTGATCATGGCCAATCCACCTAATCTGCACGTCTTTGGACACTAAGGGGCAATTTAACATGACCGTCTTTGGACTGTGGGAGGAAACTGGAGCACCCAGAGGAAACCCACGCAGACACAGTGGAGAATGTGCAGACTGGAATCGAACCCTGTTCCCTGGCGCCATGAGGCAGCAGTGCTAACCACTGTTCTGCTGAGGGACATTGAGTGATGCCATTTAGGTAAGTGTAGACAGAGTCAATGGATGGAAGGCTGGTTTGCATGATGGACTGGGCTTTGTAGTTTCTTGCGGTCTTGGTCAGAGCAGGAGCCATACCAAGCTGTGATACAACCTGAAAGGATGCTTTCTTTTAGCCAATGTCTATAACTGGATTCGTACTTTGTGTTTTTTGATGTTTAGGAAGCAGCTTCTGGAGCTGGCTGCGCAACACGAACACGAGATGGGTAAGCAGTTAGCTGAGTTCAAATCAGAACTACAGGAGCGAGAGGAGAAGCATCGACACCTCATTGAGGGCTACGAGATCAGGTAGGGGACCTTTCCAAACCTTGGCTCTGTTATCGCTTGCCACAAATGCACTTTTTTTTGCTTGGCTCAAACTGTGCGGTTCCTGGTTGCCATGCAACTTGCCGACCTACAGAGGAGTAGGCCATGCAGCCCTTTGAGCCTGCTCTGCCATCTGATGAGGTTACGGCAGACCTGATTGTGCTTCGATTTTGGGAACAATGATTGTCGGGAATGTCACATCGAAGGGGGGGTACTTTTTTCACAGAAGCATAGAGGATAAGAGTGGGAGGAGGCCATTTCAGATCACTATGTACTGACCCACCTTTCTGTGTGTAGGGGTGCTCTCCATACTGACAGGCTTCCGGGTGTGCTCTGTCCTAAAGTCCCGGTGTCAGCTCTGCAGAGCCTCGCTGTGCTCCCACCGTATGGATGTTTACAACTCCACAGCAACCAGTCGTCACTCAAATCACTTCAAGGAGTGATTCACATTTAGTTCATACAGTTATAGAATCAGCCAGTGCAGAGGGAGGCCATTTGGCCCATCGAGTCTGCACCGACCACAATCCCACCCAGGCCCAATGCCTGTAATCCCACATATTTACCCTCGTTAATCCCTCTAACCTACACATGCCGGGACACGATAAGAGACTCTATTTGGCACGGCCAATGCACCTAACCCGCATATCTTTCGGACGGTGGGAGGAAACTGGAGCACCTGGAGGAAACCCATGCAGACACAGGGAGAATGTGCAGACTCCACACAGTCACCCAGGCGGGTGAGGCAGCAGTGCTGATGGCCTGTGGGCTGGAGTGAGGTAACAACCTGTGGGCTCAAGCCCCGCTGTCCTTTCTAACAAGTCCCCAGCAGCCAGCTCCCAGAATCTCTGTCTGGGAACAAAACCACGTGGTTACATTTTAAAAAAGAGACTTTTGTTTTAAGAACCGACCATGAAAGTGTTTGTTCAGGTTTTGCTGTTCTTGCAGTGACAGTGGTTAAACAGCTGGAATCTCAAATTCATGGTTTGTCCCAAACTGTGTGAAGGGGCACATCTGCCTCCATAGAGCCAGGCCGATACTACCAGGGGAATAGTGAGAGAGTGTTAGCTTCAGAGTTTTACAGATTGTAAGAGTGATCTTTGTATAGTAGCCTTTTGGCGGGCGCTGAGATACTGCAAGGCGCTATATCAATGCAAGTCTTTCTCCCCTGTTGGCTGAGTGTAGGCTGGCGAAGGCGCAGGAGGAGATGGGTAGACTCCTCGTCGTGAAGAGGAAGCTGGAAGTGCAGCGAGGCGAGATGGTGTCCAAGCTCCAATCCATGATGCAGTCGCACTGGAACGAGGCACAGAAGGTGCTGCTGTCCGAAGACTCGCCCCCAGGCCACCAGAGCTCAATGGTAGGTGATTGTGCGATGCCTCATGTGGGGCGAGAACTCAAAAGCAGAAGAATTAGGAGCGGGAGGAGGCCATTCAGCCCCTCAAGCCTGCTGCTCCATTCATTAAGATCAGGGCTGATCTGATTGATTCCCTCCAGTGCCCTTGGACTCTCTTGTCAATCAGAAATCTGTGTAAGTTTTGTTATTCATTCATGGGACAAGGGCGTTGCTGGCTGGGCCAGCATTTATTGCCCATCCCTAGTTGCCCTTGGAGGGCAGTTGAAAGTCAACCACATTGCTGTGGCTCTGGAGTCACATGTAGGCCAGACCGGGTAAGGACAGCAGATTCCTTCCCTAAAGGGACATTAGTGAACCAGATGGGTTTTTCTGACAATGGGCCATCTTAATTCCAAACATTTATTGAATTCAAATTCCTGCGTCTGCTGTGGCGGGATTCGAACCCAGGTCCCTAGAACATGAGTTGAGTTTCTGGATTAATAGTCAAGCGATAATATCATTAGGTAGCCATCACCTCCCTTTGGCCTTGAAAATATTTAATAATCCAGCCCCACTGCTCTGACAAAGAGAATTCCACAGACTAGCGACACATGGAGACGACATATTCTTCCTTCTCTCCGGGACCTCTCACCCCTGATTCTCGACATCCTCTATGCGTCCACCCAATTCAGTCCCCTCAAGATTTTCCACGTTTACAATGTGATTATCCTCCCATTCTGTGAAACCTGAAAAAATAAAGGCCCAACCTGTTCAAGCATTCCTCACAAGACCAGCCCTTCACTCCAGAAATCTATCCTTTCGGAGACCAGAACTGTAACAGCACTCCGGATGAGGCCCTGTGTAGCACCAGCTCTCATGGGGAATTTTGATTTGATTTATTATTGTCACATGCATTGGTTCTTACGCGCTATACAGACAAAACATACCGTTCATAGAGAAGGAAAGGAAAGGGTGCAGAATGTAGTGTTACAGTCATGGTTAAGATGTAGAGAAAGATCAACTTAATGTGAGGTAGGTCCATTCCAAAGTCTGACAGCAGCAGGAAAGAAGCTGTTCTTGACTTGGTTGGTACGTGATCTCAGACTTTATGGATCTTGTTCCCGACAGAAGAAGGTAGAAGAGAGAATGTCCAGGCTGCGTGGGGTCCTTGATTATGCCTGCTTTGCCGAGGCCGTGGGAAGTGTAGACTGAGTCAATGGATGGGAGGCTGGTTTCCGAGATGGACTGGGCTACACTCACAATCTTTTGTAGTTTCTTGCGGGAGAGGGTGGGACTTGCTCCCGCGGGGAGAGGAGTGAATGTGGGACTCATCTCCCACAGGGAATTGTTGAGGTGAATAGTATCAAGACATTTGAGAGGGAGGCTGGATAAGCACCAGAGGGAGAAAGGAACAGAGGATATGGTGATGGAGAGAGATGAAGTAGGGAGGCTCGTGTGGTGTGGTAGGAAAGAATGGCCAGTTTCTGTGCTGTAAGTACAATCTCAAAAGCCCAAGTACTGTGAGAGCTACATTAATGGCTTCTCCACCTTGGTTAGACTGATCTCTCCGGGCCAACAATCCCCAGGTCCAGGCTAATGCTCTGGGGGGCACGAGTTCAAATCTCACCACAGCTGCTGGTGGAATTTTAATTCTGTGAATAAATGTGGAATATAAAACTAGTTTTCCCAGGTTCCTGGAATAATTTGTCCACAGTTGTAGAAGCACTATTCCTGGATTGTGTCGGGACCATTTTCGTACTACCATACCACCACTTTTACACTTGGATAAAACAAATGTGTTTTTTGTGTAGATTTTTCCATTCTGAGCGAGTCCCAGTTCTAACGAGGCTGTGATGTTTCCTACAGCAATCAGTCCTTCACCACGAGCAAGTGCCTGTTTATAGGGAGCTGAACTGCATCATGTCGACCTCCGGACCCGCCAACGATTCCCACCCCTCGTCTTCCTCTGGCGTGCCCCATGCAGATCCCGACCGGCTGCACCATTCCTCCGGGGACGGAGTCTCGCGGGCTTCCGGGAGCCAAACCCATGGGAAACTGGTCGAGCTGCGGCACTCCGGTTGGCCCAGTCAGAGGGGTGACCTCCATTTGCCCGCGCTACCTCCGGACGTTGGAGTGCCTGAGGACAGGATTGAGTGCGGGCAGCTTCCCTACGCAAACCCAGACGCTCGCGAGGCGGTGGAAGTTCCCCTGAAGGACGCTCGCCACTTCCACGGCCCTCAGGCCATCCCCTTGCAGCCTGTGCTACAGGCCTCATCTCATCGACTGGCCCCCACGGTGCTAACCAAAGGCCATGATGCCAATGTAGCCAGCGGGCACGAGACCCTGGCTTCAAATGCGGCGGAAGTTCTGAAGCACGAGCGTTACCTGCAGCAATGTGAGCAGTTGGCTGGACACTCGGTGAACTCGGAGCAAGGCCAGGGCCCCCAGGTGATGTTCCCACTGCTTCCCAACCAGCCCTCACTGGAGGATCTCAGCCAGCTGCTAAACTACAGCTTCCTCAGCCATGGCAGCTTCCAGCCTCTGGAGCTACAGACAGAAGAGACCATGTTGACAGGTAAAGCAGGGCCAGAGTAACAGAGTAGGTAACACTCTTCCCCACCCTCACCACCCTCTCTTACCCCTGTCTCTGTATCTCCAAATTATAGATTCACGTCCCACCAGTCAACATCTTGCCCAGGCCGACAGGGCCATTACTGAGCAGGTGCTGCACTGCCGGAGGTGCCATGTTTCAGATAAGGCATTAAACCGAGGTTCTATTTGCCCCTGGGGAAAGATCATGGAATATCTTACGGGGCTATTGAAATATAAATTCACCTCCAACCAACTGGACCAATATATTTCCCCTCCAATCAACTAGGACCAATATATATCCCCTAATCAACTGGGGCCAATATATATCCCCACAACCAACTGGGACCAATATATCATCACCCCCAACTAACTATTATATTTCCCTCCTGGCCCCAATTATCTGGGACCAATATTGGGGATTTTCACAGTGACTTCATTGCGGTGTTAATGTAAGCCTACTTGTGATACTTTCTTTTCCCCACAACCAACTGGGGCTGATGATCTGGTCATTACCACAGCGCTGTCAGTGGGAGTTTGCTGTGCGCTAATTAGCTGTCACATTTCCTACAGTGACTACCCTTTATGATGTACCTCATTGGTTGCAAATTGTTGGGACATTCATAGACTGAGAGAGACTATTGAAATGAAAGTCTGTCCTTAATCCTGTAACCTGAACATTTAACAACCAACTTGAATTAGTACAGCGCCTCGGAATCTAAACCTTGGGTTACTTTCGAATGGAATAGCTTTATCTGGTTATGCCATGCCTACATAGAAAATCGGCTTTTTAGCTTTAATCTCTATGCTAGGACAGGGAATGCACTTTGTCAGCTGTCGGGTGCAGTTGGATGCCCTGAGGTGGGGAAAGGTGCTACAGAAATACATGTTCTTTCTTCAGAATCGAGAACCAGAGGGCAATGGTACCATGAGGGAAATCTGCAGGGCTACAGGAAAGGAGGGGAAAGACAGGTCAATGGTGAATTGCCCTTGCAGGGAACTGGTACATGCGGGATGGGCCGAATGGCTGCCTCTTCTGTTGCAGCAAACCTGCGATCCTAGAATGTGCTGGATGAAGGAGGAATGCTGACTGGGAGAGCTCATCCCCATGTCTGCGTGGGTTCCCTCTGGGTGCTCCGGTTTCCTCCCACACTCCAAAAATGTGCAGATTAGGTGGATTGGCGATTGGCTGTGCTAAATTACCCCTTAGTGTCCAAAGATGTGTAGGTTAGTGGATTGGCCATGCTAAATTGTCCCTCAGTCTCCAAAGATGTGCGGGTTAGGTGGATTAGTGAGGTACATACGTGAAGTTATGGGCATAGGGTCTGGATTAGATGCTTTATTTGGAGAAGGTCAGTGCAGACTTGATGGGCCAAATGGCCTGCTTCTGCACTGTAGGGATTCTATGCTTAGCGCTGTTTGAGAGATATTCTCTGGAATTTCTGTGGGATCTCTAACTGCCCCGAGGCTTCTGGCTTTAATGCCCCTTATGAAAGGGGAGAGGTGGACATGACGTGGACTGCTGGGGAGATGTTTCCCTGCCCTCCTGGAATGGATTGCAATGCTGGAAGGGATGCTTGTCGAGGATCTATAACCGCCTCTGTGTCCCCTCCTGCAGCCCATCCTGACGAGCTGGCAGAGCACCCGTTCACTGACGATGCGGATGACAGCGGGCAGAGCCGCAACCTGCAGCCCAGCGAGGGTGGAACCACCCAGAACAATAGCTTCGAGTCATCGGGGGGTCAAAGCTCCCGGAGCAGCGAGCTCCAATATTACATCCAAATGGTAAGTGGAGTGTCCATTCCTCAAACTGCACTCCTTGGGTAGGATTTGATTTTGTCACAGGGATGTGGCCATTGCTGGTCAGGCTAACATCTATTACCTATCCCTAATTGCCCCTTGAGTAGGTGGTGGGTGAGCCGCCATCTTGAACCCGCTGCAGTCTGTGATGTAGGTACACCCATAATGCTGTTAGAGAGGGAGTTCCAGGATTTTGACCCAGTGACAGTGAAGGAATGGCTGAATCACTGCAATACAGAAGGAGGCCATTCAGCCCATCAAGCCTGTATCGACCACAGTCCCACCCGGGCCCTATCCCCGTAACCCCACATATTTACCCTGTTAACCTCCCTGACACTAAGGGGCAATTTAGCAAGGCCAATCCACCTAACCTGCACATCTTTGGACTGTGAGAGGAAACTCATGCAGACACGGAGAGAATGTGCAAACTCCACACAGACAGTGCCTCAAGCTGGGAATCGGACGCAGGTCCCTGGCGCTGTGGGGTCTTGCCACGGTGCTGCCCATTGAACTTTAAGGGCGATTTTCCCATGTCATAGAATCCTACAGTGCAGTTGGAGGCCACTTGGCCCATTGAGCCTGCATCAACCACAATCCCACCGGGGCCCTATCACTGTAACCCCACATATTTACCCTGCTAATCCCCCTGACACTAAGGGGCAATTTTGCGTGGCTAATCAACCCTATCTTCTTGGTGGTAGCTGCCATGATATTGCTAGTAATCGTAGATTCCTACAGTGCAGAAGGAGGCCATTTGGCCCATCAAGTCTTCACCGACAACAATCTCATCCAGGTTCTATCCACATAACCCCATGTATTTACTCTGCTAGTCCCTCTGACTCTAAGGGGCAACTTAGCACGGCCAATTCACCTAACCTGCACGCCTTTCGGACTGTGGGAGAAAACTGGAGCACCTGGAGGAAACCCATGCAGACACAGGGAGAATGTGCAGTCTTCATACAGACAATGACCTGAGACTGGGAATTGAACCCGGGTCCCTGGCACTGTGAGGTAGCAGTGCGAGCCATTATGCCACCGTGCTGCCCAGTGTTGAAGAAGGCTTGGTGAGTTGCTGCAGTGCATCTTGTAGATGGTACACACTGCTGCCACTGTTGGGGAGATTGAATGCTGAAGGGGTGCCAATCAAGTGGGGCTACTTGGGGCTGAATGGAGCTGCAGTCATCCAGGCCAGTGCTGAATATTCCATCACACTCTGGATTAGTGATGGTGGACGGGGTTTAGGGAGTCAAGAGGTGCATTACCCACTCCGAAATCTGCAACGTGTGAGGAGTATGAGCCTTGTTTAGACAGTTGGGGGCGGGTGGGAGGGAGTGACATGTTTTCACCAGTTTCTCTGTGCCCGTCAGGCAATGCCATCATCCCCAGGTTCAAACCAGCTTGGTGTCTTACCACACTGGGCAGCCTGCCTTGCTCACCGTACCATTTTTATTTGATTGGCTTTAATATTTTAATTCCTGTGTGCATTGAACAGTAAGAGGGTGCCACCCAGTTCCTCAAGTCTGTTTCACTCGTCCATTAGCTAGAGGCTGGTCTGTAACTCTATTTACCTGCCTTAGGTCTCTGACCCTTGCTCAACACAGAAGTTTGTCGATGTCTGAGTGGGATTTTATGGGGGAGAAAGTTCCAGGTATTCCCTTCCTTTGTGTGAAGAAGTCCTACCTTGTGTCAATCCTGAGTGGACGAGCTTGGCTTTAAGATTGTGCCAGCCTTGTCCTGGGCCCCTCCCAATAAGAGGAAAGAGTTTCTCTCCGTTAACCCCTGGCTAAAGGGTCGCTTGAGAGTAGTTGGCTTTACCATGCACACACATCCCACAAAAGGATCAAGAAAATAAAATCTGTTAATCATCGTGAACATCGCGGTTAGATCACCCCTTAATCCTCTACGCCCAAGGTACTCCAGGCTTTGGTCTGTGTAGCACCTCATTGTAATCTAACCCTTTCAGCCCTGCTATCATTCTGGCCTGCACCCTCTCCAATCGCACCCAGAATGCACCAACACAACATGCTCCATTTCCCGGTTAGTTATCCCGTGATTTGTCAGCCAAAGTTTGGAAGCAGGGGGAGAGGACAAGCCAGTCTCTCCCTTGAATGGCTGCCAGCTAGACTTGCTGTGGTTACCCGGGAACACCAGCCTCACCGGGATCTCCTTGGATTTGGAGGTGGCTATAAAAGAGAAAACTCTCGGCAAAGTTTGGAGCAGACACCCCCAACACGTATTTTAATCTTCTTGATATTCCCTCTCTCTCTCTCTTTTGTTTTCTCTCTCTCTTTCTTTTTCTCTCTCTCTTACTTTTTCCCTCTCTCTTTCTTTTTCTCTCTTTCTTTCTTTCTCTCTCTCGCTTTCTTTTTCTCTCTCTTTCTTTCTCTCTCTCTCTCTTTCTTTTTCTCTCTTCCTTTTTCTTTCTCTTTCTTTTTCTCTCTCTCTTTATTTTTCTCTCTCTTTTTCTCTCTCTCTTTCTCTCTCTTTTTCTCTCTCTTTTTCTCTCTTTTTCTCTTTTTCTTTTTCTCTTTTTCTTTTTCTCTTTCTTTTTCTCTCTTTCTTTTTCTCTCTTTTTCTCTCTTTCTTTTTCTCTCTTTCTTTTTCTCTCTTTCTTTTTCTCTCTTTCTTTTTCTCTCTTTCTTTTTCTCTCTTTCTTTTTCTCTCTTTCTTTTTCTCTCTTTCTTTTTCTCTCTCTCTCCCTATCTCTCAGCTTCTCGACCGATCGCCAGGGGATCCCATGGAGGGCAATGAGGAAATGGAGAAGCTCAATGTAATACAGAGTGACGCAGTCTCTCAGCAAGGTAAGTGATTTAGGGGAGGAGGGACATGCGTCGCGCTCCCTCGTGCACACGCTGTCCAGGCTGGAGAGGGACAGAATCTCTGACCGTGGGTTTTACAGTGGAGGGGGGTGCAGGGGAGATTCCCCAGGATGCTGCCTGGGTGGAACATTTACGCAATGGAGAGAGGTTGGAGAGGCTTGGGTTGTTATCTCTGGAGCAGAGAAGGCTGAGGGGTGATCTGATCGAAGTGTACGAAATTGAGGGGCGTGGATAGGGGGCAGCTGTTTCCCTTAGTTGAAAGGTCAGTTACGAGGGGACAGAAGTTAAAAGTGAGGGGTGGGGGGGGTTTAGGGGGGATTTGAGGGAAAACATTTTTATCCAGAGGGTGGTGAGGGTCGGGAATGTGCTGCCTGGGAGGGTGGTGGAGGCCTCACATCCTTTCAAAAGTACCTGGATGAGTACTTGTCACATTGTAACATTCAGGGCGATGGGCCAAGTGCTGGTAAATGGGGTTAAGTGGGGGTTCAGGTGTTTCTCGTGTGTTGGTGCAGGCCAAAGGGTCTCTCCTGCACTGTATGATTCTAAAGTGTTTTCTCCTTTTCAGGAGGCTCTCTAGGACTGCGAGATGGCTCCAGTCTCTGGGAGGGTGGCAGTTCCCAGCCGACACGGCACTTGGCCCCAGTGCAAAGCAGCAGGCCTTCCAGTAATGCCGTGCAGAAAGTGAAAGTCAGTCCCTCGGAGATCGTCCCGTTGCAGCAGCTGGTGGGACAGCAAAGCCCTCCGAAATCAGGTGCGAGACCTTCAAACTGAACAGAAACTAGTGCGCAGCTGTGTGAAGTCCCCAAAGTAATCTGCGGAGGTTCTATCATGTTGACCCACAGTCCCTGTTGTGACGCTGGGAAGGCCAGCAGCCAAATTGTGCACAGCAAGAGCCCGGACACAGCCGCCGGCACGGCTGCTGATGTTGAAAGGAGCGGACCGTGGGCACAAGGGGGCAACCTGCCAACTGGACTTGGCTGTGAGTTAGGTTTCAAAGCTCTGGGTGAGCTGGACTTGCGCAGAGCCTGGAAGACCGAGCCAGGAGTGTCAGCGAGAAGCAACTGCTATTAGCTCAGCCACTATAGGCTGGCATCATGATCGGCACAGGCTTGGAGGGCCGAATGGCCTGTTCTTGTGCTGTATCGCTCGTTACTTTGCGAGGAAGTGCCACCCCCACCCCCTCTCTGACGTGTTTCTACCTCTCTGCGTAGGGTCCTCCGGTGGTGTGCTGTCACCTAAACAAATTGGAGAACTCTCGAGACTGTTGAGTTTGTACAGTACGTCCGATCGACCAGTGCCAGCCATGGACGAGCTCTTCACCTACCTGAGAGCAGCCCAGCAGAACGGGTTTGTACAAAGCGTCACCCCCTGGCCTCGACAATCCCCCCCCCCCACCCAAAAAAACAAGGTTGCCGAAGACATATTGCCTCTAATCTTGTCCAGTTTATAAAGCATTCAGGAGATCCGGCAGCATCTGTGCAGAGAGAACTTGCGTTTAAGGTTGAGAACCTTTTGTCAGAACCAATTGTTAATCCTGGTCTTCTGTCTCCCCAGATGCTGCCAGACCTGCTGAATATTCCCAGCACTTTGTTTTAATTACAGTATTCCAGCATCCACATCACTTTTGCTTTTAGTTTCAGTTTTTTTCCCCGCTTTACGCAGAATTCATAGAATCCCGACAGCTCAGAAGAGACTATTCGGCCCATCGAACCTGCACTGAATCTCTGACAGGGCATCTTACCCAGGTCCTCTCCCCTGCCCCGAGCCTGCTAACCCGACACATTTTCCATTGCTAATTCATCTAATCCGTGGCATGGTGGCACAGTGGTTAGCACTGCTGCCTCACAGCGCCAGGGACCGGGTTCAGCTCTGGCCTCGGGTGACAGTCCGTGTGGACTTTCCACGTTCTCCCTGTGTCTGCATGGGTTTCCTCCCACAGTCCAAAGATGTGCGGGTTAGGTGGATTGGCCATGCTAAATTGCTCCTTAGTATTTTCTTATAATTACACATATGCGCCCACACTGGACTGGTCAAGAGTTAACTTTGCTAACATTTAGCTGTCACTGATATCCCCCCCCCTGCGATCTAACCAACCTTCCTGTTTCTATTTTCCAGGCCGGAAGGCTCGGAAAGTGTGATAGCCTCTGCTCGGAAAAACCTGGATCAGAAGTTAAGCCTGGCAGCCAAGCGAGAGGTGAGTTCCCGAGGCTGTTCCTCACTGGCTAGACGACTGGGGCATTGGGCCATTGCCCTTGAGCAGAATCATGGAAACACCATGACCTGGAGGTTCCCCTCTGAGCCACTCACCATCCTGACTGGGAAATATATCAGCTGTTCCTTCACTGGGCCAAAATCCTGGAACTCCACCATCGCCTCCCCCCACCGCCCCAACTTAGCAGCACAGTGGGTGTACCGACACCACGTGGGACTGCAAGAAGGCAGCTCACCCTCACCTTCTGAAGGGGCAATTAGGGATGGGCTATCAAGGCTGGCCCAGCCAGCAACGCCCACAGCCCATGAAGGAATTAAAAACAAAAATTGTGTGGCTTGCTAGACCATTTCAGAGGGCAGTTGAGAGTCAGCCACATTGCTGTGGCTTTGGAGTCACGTGTAGGCCAGACTGAGATAAGGATGGCACATTTTCTTCCCTAAAGGGCACGTAATAGAATCATAGAATCCTTACAGTGCTGAAGGACGCCATTCGGCCCATTGAGTCTGGCCCGACAACAATCCCACCCAGGCCCTATTCCCATAATCCCCTTATTTACCATGCTAATCCCCCTGACACTAAGGGGCGATTTAGCATGGCCAATCCACCTAACCTACACATCTTTGGATACAATTTAGCATGGCCAGTCCCCCTAACCTACACATCTTTGGGCATTAAGGGGCAATTTAGCATGGCCAATCCACCTAACCTACACATCTTTGGACCGTGGGAGGAAACCGGAGCACCCAGGGGAACCCACGCAGACACAGGGAGAATGTGCAGTCTCCACACAGACAATGACACAAGCCGGGAATTGAACCTGGATCCCTGGTGCTGTGAGGCAGCAGTGCTAACCGCTGTGCCACCGTGCCACCCTTATAAACCAGAAGAAAAGGGAAACTGATTCCCAGTCACCGTTTCTGGGAATAGCTTTTGAATTCTGGGTTTTATTAATTGAATGGAAACTCCACCAGCCGCTGCGGTGGGATTTGAAACTGGAGGCCGGGCCTCTGGGTTACTGGACGGGTGACTCTAGCACTCCCCCTCTCCGTCCACTCACAGCTTCCAGGGGGTTTGATAATCCCTCCCCGCGTTTTATCCTTCCAGGCATCATCGGCACACAGCAGCCAGAGGCGGCTGGCGGGCAACAAGATGGCGGCGACGGAAAAGAGCTCCAACCCTGGCAAACTGGGGAAGAAAGCTGCAGCTGCCCATCCCGGAGGCAAGGGAGGCAAGACAGCAATCTGGAGATAACACAGCCTCCGACACTGGGGAATCAAACCAATGACCGGTGTGAAGGTAGTGCTCGGGTGTCGATTTTATAATGAGTGTGAAGGGTCAGAATGTTGGTTTTTACATCCTCTTGAGCTCCACAGCTTTTTAGTCAGGCATTGTGGGGAGGTGGGGCCCATGTTACGTTAGGTACACCATTCGGCCTCAACCAGTCCTGCTGTCACAGAATGACGGAGCAGATTGCTGTGGTACACCTTGTATTGTCAATCCCTGGCTGCATCCCCTCCTGCTTTGGCCGTCCATGATGAATGCACTAGTGATGCGTAGCTCTGCCTGGTAACCTTCCCATCCGCGATCGAGGTTTGGCCAGTTCTTGACCCCCTCCCCCGTTTCCAAAATCATTGGTTTAATTCACCCCTACGTGTTTGGAAAGGACGCCTAAAATGTATCTAACAGTCTAACGATGCCTATGGTCTTTCCTATGCAGTGTCCCATACAAATACCTCCAGGGTGCCAAATCCTGCACTGTTTAATACTATAAGTAAGCACTTAATATATACCTGACTGTGTCTGACGGTAAAACTACGCCCTTTTTTTTTACCCTTGTGTTTGCTGTGTATTTATCTTTACCCGATTACTGTTTATATTTTTGTGTATCTGTGTGTTTTTTTTTACAAACTCAAATACCTTATTTTAATATGAATTTTTATATAATAAACTTACATGGAACTTATTAATGAAAGAAAAAGATCTTTTATCGTGTCTGTAATGTTTCGAACTTGAAGGACTTGGGCGTAGCCTTTTGCTGGGCTTTGGAGATTCTGTCTTGTGATCGACCGCCTGCCTCAGAATCTGTGAATCGAGAGTGGCTGAGGGAACTAATCGATTTAGCTGGCTTGGGTTTAAGAGCCTGTGGATTGTCAGAGACTCAGGGGATTGAGGGGACAGGGAGGTAGGGATAGGATGGAACATGTTGGCTCCAATTCTAGTCGGCTTGCACTCGAAACAAAGTCCTTCTGCAAAGTTGTTCTCGAGCATAAACGTGTCAATGCTGGATCCAAAGAGATGGGGCAGAATTCGCCCCCAAAAATCCTAAGGTCGAATTCGCGTTCAAACTGAAGTAACTCAAACTGTCTTTTTTCACTGGGAGTTTAGAGAAGAATCTCCCGCACACTGTGCACTGCAGAGGCTGCCAGTGTGAATATCATTTAAATTTCAGGGGGTAGGGCCTATCCCCGCTGAAGAGGCTGAAATCAGCACGCTGAGCGAGCTACTGCGTGTGTGCAGGTCGGTCGGTGCCCAGGTTGTCCATGTGCAGTCGCCCTGCACTGAAGGCCTCCCAATCACTGGCCAGCCCCGCAACCCCAGCATCACCCACCTTCCGCTCAGGCACCCCACCACGTGCACATACACATGTACACACACAGAGCCCCATTGCTGACCTCCCTGCTTCCCTCAATCCTAGTGCAGAGTGGCAGCTGGAACCCTACCCACCACCCCCACTGATCGCCTCCTAGGCCCCTCCCCATATGTCTCATCCCCTTGGCACTGCCCATTGGGCAGAGCCAAGCTCCCTCCTGGGTACTTTGTCCCTTGGGCAGTGTTGAGGGCTCAGGCTGGAATTGCCAAGGTGCTAATGTCCGGGGGTACCCTCCTGACATCCTTCCCTAATGGGGAAGCCCCGATTGCTGCCCCCCCCCCCCCCCCGGCCTTCACTCCAGTGGGGTGAGCCGCTGGAGTGAAGTACTGTGCGGGGTGAGAGATGCGAGCTAATGGAACTTAAATTATGTTTAAATGGCACCTCCCTGTCGATTTCCAGCCTGGAGCCACCAGAAATCCTGTGCTGGGAGACGCAGGAGGGGCCCGAATGCTCCTGCGAATCGGCCAATGCACTTGCATGCGGCACTTAAAAGATTTAGCACAGCGAGATGGGAGAATCACTGCCGTGAAATTTCAGCTCCAAGCTAAGATTTGAACCTTCCCTGGTCTGTGCTGATGCTCCAGGTTATATTTTTGCTTTGTTCTTTGGATGTGGATGTGGATGTGGCTAACAGGTCCAGACCCACATCTCCAGTTGCCCTGCGAACTGCCACGGCAGTTCAAACCCAGAACCCTGTAAGGCAGCAGTGCTAACCAATGTGCCACCCTGAGAAAGCTAGTGGGATCTCTGTTTAATGTCTTCTCCAATGCATACCTCTTGCAGCCCTATCTGAGTATCACACTTGCATGGCATCTTGGACTTTCGTGCTCCGGTCTGTTTTTTCTAATGGGAGCTGGTCAACGTAGAACCCACAACCCTCTGGTTCAGAGGCACAAATACTATCCACTAAGCCATTGAGCCACAGTGAAGGGAGCAAGAGTCGGGTGATATGACTAATTCTGTCACTCACTAACAGCTCCGTGTTTCCAACTTACCCATTGGCAAGTTGCCTCGGGTACTAAGGACATCTTGGGGCAAGAGACAGGACTGGATAACTTTTTATAAATATTAATTCATGGGAAGTGCCTCTCACTGATGTTACAAGTGGGATGGGAGGTTAGTGACTTCAGTCAGCCCATTGAGGTTGGTCTATTGGAGTATGGACTTCCCGATTTAAGGATCTAATTGATGGACAAATCAGTGAGCCTTTGTTTTGTATTTAACCGGAAGAGTCAGTTCCTCTTGTACTAGCGAATGTAGACTGCTGACTGATAGCACTCCGTGTAAGAGTTTTAAATAAAGGGATTTTGGTGAAGGAGCTTCTGCCTTCGCAGTTTTGTTACAGGAGCAGTGCATAGTTTGTCTAGACCCAATGCTGTGCAGGTTGCAATATAGTGCAAAAATTTCCACCAGAATAACCAATTATTTATCATCGCTTCTATAAGAATTAAAGAGACTTTAGACAGGCTTCTTTCAATAAACTGGATAGATTAATCATAAAACAGAAGTTTTTTAAAACAAGTTGCCAGTACTGGTAAACACACAATTATAATCTGGAAGTATAACTCCCTCCCCATCCTTGAAATTTCACGACACGCATACACACGCAAACAAGGGTCATCCGGACTCGAAACTCTTCTCTCCTTACAGATACCGCCAGATGTGCTGAGATTTTCCAGCATTTTCTCTTTTGGAAACAAAATCGGCGCCTCTGCTAAGCTGGGAGGTTGAAGAATAGACCTTTTTTTTGAAAAGGATAAAGTTTATAGGGTTTCAACACTGTCGATCTGGAGCACCCTCGTGTGAACACAGATTTTTAAAATAAATCCCTGAGGTTCTCACCAATAGAGCTTTAGCATCGAGGAAAACACAGCCTGATCTCATCTCAGCTTCTCAGTTTTCCAAAGACGGACTGAGACGAGGGACATCGGCTGCACACTGATAACCATTTCATTACAGGCAGGGCAAACTGTGTGATCTGGACAGCCATTCGCATTCTCTGTTTAGTCCCAATGAATTCAAAAAACAAATTTTAAAACTTAAAAGTGCTCCGTGTGATTTTTCTGGAAATCACTAGCTTTTGCCTTTAAACCAGTTTCTTTCCCATCCATTGAAACAACTGCATTGCAAGCAAGCAAGTAGCTCTCCCCACCTTCCCGCTTTCCCGCTCCTCCATTACCATGCTGGTCAGGTGATTTCACAGGGAAGGTATTCTTCCCAATCCTAAGTTACCCAATCCCCCGGAATCTTTGGACACTAAGGGACAATTTAGCACGGCCAATCCACCTAACCCGCATATCTTTGGACATTAAGGGACAATTTAGCATAGCCAATCCCCCCTAACCTTTACATCTTGGACACTAAGGGGCAATTTAACATGACCAATCCATCGAACCTACACATCTTTGGATGCTAAGGGACAATTTAGCATAGCCAATCCACCTAACCTGCACATCTTTGTGGGAGGAAACTGGAGCACCTGGAGGAAACCCACGCAGACACAAGGAGAATGAGCAAACTCTACACAGACAGTAAGCTGAGGCCAGAATTGACCCCAGATCCCTGGCGCTGTGAGGCAGCAATGCTAACCACTGTGCCACCATGTCTTGTAGCCACTGTAGGAAATGTGATAACTGATTAACGCTCTGCAAGCTTGCAGACAACAACACGGAAACCGGTTGAACTGGTTCAATGATCAGTGGGTCAAATGTTAAATATTGGCCGTCCTACCTCTGATGGTACTCCAGGACCCAAGCTCTTCAGACCTGCCAATGTTGGAGGACATTGGAAGTACTCCTTGTGCTGCCTAACCATAGAACCGGATTCTGGTCCCGAGTCGGCAGCACCTCCTGAAGACTGCCACTCCCGGAGCCACGCTCAAAGGTTGCTGCACTGCCTTAAGTGCTGCTTTGTCGATCTGACCTTAAGCCAAGGGTCCCGTAAGCCATCCGGGGGGTGGGTGGGGGAACATTGAGTTAACTTGAGTGTCACATCCGATGTTTCTCTTCAGCCCCTTTGCACCACCGGGAAAGGTAACATCACCCGGTTGTTTTCACCTTGCTGTTTGTGGGATCTTGCTGTGCGCAAATTTGGCTGCCTGTTTTCCGACAGTTGCAACAGTGATTCCACTCCAAGGAACAGCAGATGGGCTCGATAGGGATGTCCTGAGGCTGTCGAGATGTAAGATTACGTTCCTACATATGTTGAAACATTGGTGTGAATCTGATGCCAACGCTATAGTTAAGACATGCTCACTAATGCCTCCACTTTCTCAGAAGAGTAAGGAAATTTGGCATGTCAGCTACGACTCTCACCAACTTCTACAGATGCGCCATTAGAAAGCATTCTTTCTCCTTGTATCACAGCTTGGTTTGGGCTCCTGCTCTGCCCAAGACCGCAAGAAACTGCAAAAGGTCGTGAATGTAGCCCAATCCATCACGCAAACCAGCCTCCCATCCGTTGACTCTGTCTACACTTCCTGCTGCCTCGGGAAAAGCAGCCAGCATAATTAAGGACCCCATGCGTTCTCTCTTCCACCTTCTTCCGTCAGGGAAAAAGATACAAAAGTCTGAGGTCACGTGCCAAATGACTCAAGAACAGCTTCTTCCCTGCTGCCATCAGACTTTTGAATGGACCTACCTTGCATTAAGTTGATCTTTCTTGACACCCTAGCTGTGACTGTAACACTACATTCTGCACTCTCTCCTTTCCTTCCCTAGGAACAGTATGCTTTGTCTGTATAGAAACAATACTTTTCACTGTATCCCAATACATGTGACAATAATAAATCAAATCCTTTTCCCCTATGTACTCTATGAATGGTATGCTTTGTCTGTATAGCGCACAAGAAACAATACTTTTCACTGTATCTCAATACATGTGACAATAATAAATCAAATCCTTCTCCCCTATGTACTCTATGAATGATATGCTTTGTCTGTATAGCACGCAAGAAACAATATTTTTAACTGTTTCCCAATACAGGTGACAATAATAAATCAAATCAAGAATTACCCCTCCACCTCTTCTCATTCCTGCCTGAGACACTCAGAATATCTCCTGTAATCCGCTTACAGTCAAACTAGCGGCAGCAGCGGGGATTAAGTAACAGACAGGAGCTGCCTTTCGCCCTTTCTCAACCCACAACCTCTCCTCTTCCGATCTGGTTTTCGCCCCCTGGCTCCTCGCGTCTCTGGCTTCCGCTACTTTCCCCAGATTCCCCCTTCCCCCAAAAAGGGGGGTCCTGGGGAGGCTGAGGAAATCGGACATCCTGCCCCCCAATCTCCCCTGGGGTACAAGCCTTCCCTACCCTGAGCTGCTGCCAGTGTCACCACTGACTGTTCCATCTTTTACGGGCTAAATTTAATTGTGAGGGAGATCTGTTTTGCCCACTGGTTTGAGCAGGTGAGTCCCTTTCTCATTTATTTTCTTATTAAACGTGAAACCATTTTGGCGGCGGAGGTTGCTGGAAAATACAAGAAAAGAAATCTCAATAATCACCAAAAAATACAGGGAAATCCCAACTTGGCCCGTTGCGTTGTATCGCAAAACATTGAAGTTCATTTGAACATCATTGTGGATTTTCTTTTACATTTATAACTAACTATTGACTTGTATTATTTGGAATGTGTATAACCAACCTCTGTTTATTTATTCATGGGCACCATAGTGGCACTGTGGTTAGCACTGCTGCCTCAGAGCGCCAGGGACCTGGGTTTGATTCCGGCTTGAGTCACTGTCTGTGTGGAGTTTGCATGTTCTCCATGTATTTGCGTGGGTTTCCGCTGGGTGCTCCGGTTAACTCCCACAGTTGAAAGGCGTGCTGGTTAGGTGGATTGGCCATACTAAATTGACCCTTAGTGTCCAAAGATGTGTGGGTTAGGTTGATTGGCCATGCTAAGTTGTCCCTTAGTGTCCAAAGATGTGTGGGTTAGGTGGATTGGCCATGTTAAATTTCCCCTTAGTGTCAGGGGACTAGCTAGGGTAAATGCATGGAGTTATGGGGAAAGAACTTAAGTGGGATTGTGGGTGATGCAGACGCGATGGGCCAAATGGGCTCCTTCTGCACTGTAGGGATTCTGTGTGTCACAAGTAGGCTCACGTTAACACTGCGATGAAGTTGCTGTGAAAATCCTCAAGTCGCCACACTCCGGCACCTCCAGTACACTGAGGGAGAATTTGGCGTAGCTAATGCACATAACCAGCACAACTTTGGGAGGAAACCGGAGCACCCGAAGGAAACCCATGCAGACAAGGGGAGAACGTGCAGACTCCGCACAGTGGGAATCGAACCTGGGCCCCTGGCGCTGTGAGGCAGCAGTGCTAGCCACTGTGCTGGTGTGCCAACCATCTATCGCAAGTCTCGGGTATAAGGGGTTAGTGGAATTGCTGCCAGTGATACAGTTAGTTTCCCAACCCTCCCAGACCCGTGGTCAGCCCTCATGAACAGATCTAGAATGATCAAAGTAACAAATTAAACCTGTAGCAATCTTGATTTCTGTGTGTGGTGAAATGGATCTAGTGACACACTAAGTCTGAGGTCACATACCAGCTCACTCAAGAACAGCTCCTTCCCTGCTGCCATCAGACTTTTAAATTAGCCTACCTTGCATTAAGTTGACCTTTCTCTACACCCTAGCTGTGACTGTAACACTACATTCTGCACTCTCTCATTTCCTTTTCTATGAACGGTATGCTTTGTATAGCGCGCAAGAAACAATACTTTTCACGGTATCCCAATGCAGGTGACAATAATAAATCAAATCAAATTAAAAAGAGAGAGGGTTTGAGTAGGATGCCTTGTTGGTGAGTTGGTGCAGACTGGATGGGCTGAGTGGTCTCTCCTGCACTGTCGGGATTCTATGATCCTATTACCTTGCCCCGATTCCCTCACGAAAAGGTCTCTCCTCAGCCCAGTCCTAAGAGGACGCCTCTTAATGTTAAACATGTGGAGGTTGTGAAATGTACCACATCAATGCAATGCTGATGTATTTATTCATGTTCTGAACAGAATCCGTCATTCTTTAATGTGTCCTCATTCCAATTTGGGAACATTCGCACTCAGAGTGATCTTTAGGATTCTTCTCAAGAGCCCCTCTACCTCCCTTTGTCCACACTTAGATAAGTGTTTTTCCGTCTCTCTCTCTCTCTCTGCTTTGGATGTTTGAGTCATCTTCTATCTCGCTCTCTCTTCAGAAAGAGCTGGTCTGCTAATCTATTAATCTTGTTAGTCTGCAGTTGGACTAATCAAGTCAAAGAGCATGTAGCAACTTAAAGTGTGGATTTAGTGTGAGAATTTCATATCAGATTAACTGTAAGGTTACTTCAGTAGTGAGGAGGGGAAGACCTTGTAAGATGTACTCCACAGATGATTATGATCCTCTGTGTTGTACACGGATGGCACAGTAGCACAATGGTTAGCGCTGCTGCCTCACAGTGCCAGGGACCTGGGTTTGATTCCTGGCTTGGGTCACTGTTTGTGTGAAGTTTGGACATTCTCCCCATGTCTGCATGGGTTTCCTTCAGGTGCTCCGGTTTCCTCCCACAATCTGAAAGACGTGCTGGTTAAGGTGCAATGAACCAAACAGGTGCCAGAGTGTGGCGACTGAGGGAATTTCACAGTAACTTCATTGCAGTATTAATGTAAGCCTTACTTAGAGTCATAGAGGTTTACAGCATGGAAACAGGCCCTTGGGCCCAACTTGTCCATGCTGCCCTTTTATTTAAAACCCCTAAACTAATCCCAATTGCTCATATTTGGCCCATATCCCTCTACACCCATCGTACCCATGTAACTATTTAAATGCTTTTTAAAAGATAAAATTGTACCCACCTCTACTACTACCTCTGGCAGCTCGTTCCAGACATTCACCACCCTCTGTGAAAAAATTGCCCCTCTGAGCACTTTTGCATCTCTCCTCTCTCACCTTAAACCTATACCCTCTAGTTTTAGAGTGCCCTACCTTTGGGAAAAGATATTGACTATTTACCTTGTCTCTGTTCCTAATTATTTTATAAACCTCTATAACGTCACCCCTCAGCCTCCTACACTCCAGAGAAAAAAGTCCCAGTCTATCCAGCCTCTCCTTATAACTCAATCCATCAAGTCCCGGTAGCATTCTAGTAAATCTTTTCTGCACCCTTTCTAGTTTAATAATATCCTTTCTATAATAGGGTGACCAGAACTGTGCACAGTATTCCAAGTGCAGCAGTACCGATGTCTTCTACAACTTCGACAAGACGTCCCAACTCCTGTTCTGACCAATGAAACCAAGCATGCCGAATGCCTTCTTTACCACTCTGTCCACCTGTGACTCCACTTTCAAGGAGCTATGAACATGTACCCCGAGATCTCTTTGTTCTGTAACTCTCCCCAATGCCATACCATTAACTGAGTAAGTCCTGCCCTGGCTCAATCTACCAAAATGCATTACCTTGCATTTGTCTAAATTAAATTCCATCTGCCATTTGTCAGCCCACTGGCCCAATTGATCAAGATCCCATTGCAATTTAGCATGGCCAGTCCACCTAACCTGCACATCTTTGGACACTGAGGGGCAATTTAGCATGGCCAATCTACCTAAACTATGCATTTTGGGACACTAAGGGGCAATTTAGCATGACCAATCCATCTAATCTGCACATCTTTGGACACTAAGAGGCAATTTAGCATGGCCAATCCACCTTTGGACTCAATTTTGAGCTCAGTCCTTTGGGCTGGTGATTGAACTCACGGCCTTTTGGCTCAGGTGGGTGTCAGCGACCCAGCAAGATCCTCACAGCATGTATGTGGTTGGAGGAGAGATGGAGGGAGTCAAGTCCCACAGTGGGAGTCTTGGGCAGTGGGCGGGGGTCAGGGGGTGGGGTATTTGTGATTAAGTTAACCCTTCTTGATCTTATCTTCCCTCTGCAAGATTCCTGGATCTTTTATGAACGTCCCACCCCTTCTTCAGAGGAGGTCGCCTTGCGCTGGATGGAAGGGCTTTGAAAGAGGTCGGCAGTGCGCAGACCATGAGATTTTCCTTCCGGAATTTTCCTCCCAGCTTGTCCGACCACCCTGGATTGTTTGGTGGAAGAGTCCGTACTGCAGGCGGCCAGTGGGATTGTACAGGGCTGCAGCTGGCTCTTCTGATTGGCCTCTGCCTGCCCCTCTGTCCCCAGTCGGCCATTTTCAAGATCGGCCTGGTGGGCCCGTGGGAGTGTGACCCGTTCTTCGCCAAAGCCCTGCCGGACGTCGCTGCAAAGTTGGCCATCGACCGGATCAACAAGGACCCGTTGCTGAGGCGGGGGCATTGGTACGATTACGTCTTGCTGGGTGAGGCCTGCCAGACAGCCCGAGGCCTAGCCGGATTCGCCGGGCTGGAGAACAAAGCCTCGGCCTTGGTCGGCCCCCTCAACCCCGGCTACTGCGCGGCTGCCGGCCTTTTCGGGAAGGAGTGGAAGAAGCTGATCGTCTCCTGGGCCTGCCTAGTGCCGGAGCTGGACCGGGGTGGCGGTGGCTTCCCCGCCTTGGCCAGACCGATCCCCTCGGCTGCCGGGGTCCTGTTCCATGTCCTCAAGCACTTCCGGTGGGCCAGCGTCGCCGTGGTGACCTCGGAACAGGAGCTGTGGGCGGAAACGGGGCAGGAGTTGGCCAAGCGCCTCCGGCACTACAGCCTTCCCGTCGCCCTGGTGGTCACCATGGAAACAGAGGCCGAGGGAGCTGCTGAGGTCCTAAGGCGCATTAAGGAGGTGGACAACCTGAGAGGTAGGAATTGCCAGGCAGGGTCAAACAGCAGCGGAGTTTCCCTCTGATTACTCAACAATAATAATTTACATATACATCAGGGAACCATAGAATCCCCACAGAGCAGAAAGAGGCCATTTGGCCCATCGGGTCAGCACTGGCTACAATCCCACCCAGCCCCTATCCTCATAACCCCACATATTTAAAATATCCCAATCCAAATAACCTACAGATTCTGGGATATTAAGGGGCAATTTAGCATGGCCAATCCTCCTAACCTATAAAATCTTTGAACACAAAGGGGCAATTTAGCATAGCCAATCCATCTAACCAGCACATCTTTGGACATTAAGGGGCAATTTAGCATTTCCAATCCACCTAACCTGCGCATCTTTGGACGCTAAGGGGCAATTTAGCATGGCCAATCCACCTAACCCGCACATCTTTGAACACGAAGGGCCAATTTAGCATGGACAGCCCATCCAAACTGCACATCTTTGGACACTAAGGGACAATTTAGCATGGCCAATCCACCTAACCTACACATTTTGGGACATTAAGGAGCAAATTAGCGTGGCCAATCTATCTAACCTGCACGTCATTGGACACTAAGGGCCAATTTAGCATGGCCAATCCATCTAAACTGCACATCTTTGGACAATAATGGGCAGTTTAGCATGGGTGTGTGGCATGGCGGCACGTTGGTTAGCACTGCTGCCTCACAGGGACCTGGATTCATTTTCGGCCTGTGGTCACTGTCTGTGTGGTGTCTGCGTGCGTTTTGTCCAGGTAGTCTGGTTTCCTCCCATTGTCCAAAGATGGGCAGGTTAGGAGGATTGGCCATGCTGAATTGCCCCTTAGTGTCCAAAGATGTGCTGGTTAGGTGGATTGGCCATGATAAATTGCCCCTTAGTGTCCAAAGATGTGCAGGTTAGGAGGATTGGCCATGCTGAATTGCTCCTTGGTGTCAGGGGGATCAGCAGGTTAGATATGTGGTGTTACAGGAATAGAGCCTGGGTGGGACTGTGCTCAGCGCAGACTTGATGGGCCAAATGGCCTCTTTCTGCACTGTAGGAATTCTATTCTGTGAAAAGCTCGGTTAAAGAATTACGCTTTGAGGAGCGTCTTAAGTGAGGTGGGAGCGAGAGATGGGAAGGGGCTTAGGGAGGGAATTCCAGAGCTCAGGGCCGCCAGACAGCTGAAGGCACGGCCGCCATTGGCGGAATGATGGGAATGAGATAGGGAGGATGCACATGAGGCTAGAATTGGGGGAATGTGTAGATTTGTTGGCGGATCACGGGGCTTGGGGAAGGTTCTGGAATTCAGGGGAGTGGGCCTTTGGAGGGATTTGGTAGCCAGGGCGATGGCTTTATAATTGAGGGTGTTTCCGGACAGTGGGGCGTTCCAGGAGCGAGCACCAGGTTACGGTGGGAAAAGCCTCCATCGCTGTTTGTTGTCCATTTCCAGTGGTGATCATGTGTATGCACTCGGTCCTCATTGGCGGGGAGGATCAGTTGCGGCTCCTGCAGCAGGCGGACAAGATGAAGATGGCAGACGGGAGTTACGTATTCATCCCCTACGACACCATCCTTTACAGCCTTCCATACAGGAATGCCACCTACCCAGTGCTGGCCTCGAACCCCAGGCTGCAGCGCTCCTACGATGCTGTACTCACCATCACCATGGACTCCGGGGAGAAGGACTTCCACCAGGTCCTTGGGGAAACCCTCGAGGCCAATGAGATCCATACGCCTCTGCAGCCAACACAGGTTGGTCATTTTGAGAAAATCCTTTGCTACAATTTTTTACAACGTTGTAACAATGCCTACTAATCAGAGTAGGCCTCACTCTAGGGGGAGAGGTGGCACAGTCTAGGGGGAGCTGGCCCAGCCTAGGGAGAGGTAGCCTAGTGCAGGGAGAGATGGCCCAGTCTAGGGGGAGATGGCCCAGTCTAGGGGGAGATGGCCCAGTCTAGGAGATGTGGCCCAGTCTAGGGGGAGCTGGCCCAGTCTGGGAGATGTGGCCCAGTCTAGGGGGAGCTGGCCCAGTCTGGGAGATGTGGCCCAGTCTAGGGGGAGCTGGCCCAGTCTGGGAGATGTGGCCCAGTCTAGGGGGAGCTGGCCCAGTCTGGGAGATGTGGCCCAGTCTTGGGGGGGAGCTGGCCCAGTCTCGGAGGAGTTGGTCCAAACTCGGGAGAGGTGGCCCAGTCTAGGGGAAGGTGGCCCAGTCTTGCGGGGAGGTGGCCCAGTCTCGGGGGGAGGTGGCCCAGTCTCGCGGGGAGGGTGGCCCAGTCTCAGGGGGAAGGTGGCCCAGTCTCGCAGGCAGGCGGCCCAGTCTTGGGGGCAGGTGGCCCAGTCTCGCAGGGAAGGTGGCCCAGTCTCAGGGGGAAGGTGGCCCAGTCTCGTGGGCAGGCGGCCCAGTCTCGGGGGCAGGTGACCCAGTCTCGGGGGGAAGGTGGCCCAGTCTCGGGGGGAAGGTGGCCCAGTCTCGCAGGGAAGGTGGCCCAGTCTCGCAGGGAATGTGGCCAGTCTCGGGGGGAAGGTGGCCCAGTCTCGGGAGAGGTGGCCCAGTCTCGGTGGGAGGGAGCTGGCCCAGTCTCGGGGGGAAGGTGGCCCAGTCTCGGGAGAGGTGGCCCAGTCTCGGAGGAGTTGGTCCAATCTCGGGAGAGGTGGCCCAGTCTCGCGAGGAAGGTGGCCCAGTCTCACGGGGAAGGTGGCCCAGTCTCGGGGGCAGCTGGCCCAGTCTTGGAGGAGTTGGTCCAGTCTCGCGGGGCAGGTGGCCCAGTCTCGCGGGGAAGGTGGCCCAGTCTCGTGGGGAAGGTGGCCCAGTCTCGCGGGGAAGGTGGCCCAGCCTCGGGAGCGCTGGCCCAGTCTCGGAGGAGTTGGTCCAATCTCGGGAGAGGTGGCCCAGTCTCGCAGGGGAGGTGGTCCAATCTCGGGAGAGATGGCCCAGTCTCGCAGGGGAGGTGGCCCAGTCTTGCGGGGGAGCTGGCCCAGTCTCGGGCGAGGTCTTGTAGAGCAACCCGATTTGTTGAAAAGTCAGCAGGTTTGGAAATGTTAACGATGGCTTTGTCTCTCTCTCTCCCTCTGGCTGCCCGTCAGCACTGCCCTGAGCTGCGCGACTGTTTCCAGCATTTTCCATTGTTGCCATGGCTTCCTGTGACCGCAGAACTTCATTTATTGAGGAATATTGCTAGCTTGCATTGATATAGCGCCTTTCATGATCACCCTATGTCTCGAAGTGCTTTACGACCAAATTTAGGAAAGTGGTCTCTGTTGAAATATGGGAAAAACAGCCAATTTGTGCACAGTAAGATCCCAATAACAGCGCTGTGATAATGGCTGGCTTGTCTGTTCTTGTGATTTTGATTGAGGAGAATTCCTCTGCCCTCCTTGTCTAAAGCGATTGGATCTTTAAATCCAGTCAGACACGTTGTTGGCTCAACAATTAAGTTTTTAAAGATTTATTTATTGTCACAAGTAGGCTTACATTAACACTGTAATGAAGTTACTGTGAAAATCCCCCAGTCGCCACACTTCGATGGCTGTTCGGGTAACGCTAAGGGAGAATTTAGCACGGCCAATGTACCCTAACCGGCACATCTTTTGGACTGTGGGTGGGAACTGGAGGAAACCCATGCAGACACAGGGAGAATGTGCAGACTCCACACAGACAGTGACCCCCCGGCAAGCTGGGAATCAAACCCAGGTCCCTGGTGCTGCGAGGCAGCAGTGCTAACCACTGTGCTGCCCCACGTATGAGGCAGCATTTGACAGTGAGGCAGTCCCTCAGTACTGCACCCGGAGTGCTGGCCTTGGTCTCCCGGAGGCTTGGCACACTGGGGAGACCATGCAGACGCTACAACAACAGATGAATGAACATCGCTCGACAATCACCAGGCAAGACTGTTCCCTTCCTTTTGGGGAACACTTCAGCAGTCACGGGCATTCGGCCTCTGATCTGCGGGTAAACGTTCTTCAAGGCGGCCTTCACGACAGCACAGAGTCGCTGAGCAGAGACTGATAGCCAAGTTCCACACACATGAGGACAGCCTCAACCAGGATGTTGGGTTCATGCCACACTATCTGTAACCCCCGTGACTTGCCTGAACTTGCAACATCTCACTTACTGTCCTGTCTGGAGACAATACACATCTCTCTAACCTATGCTCAATGCTATTTCCACTCACATTGTCTGTACCTTTAAGACTTGATTAGCTGTAAAGACTCGCATTCTAATCTGTATTCTGTAAACTGAGTGTGTGCCTTTATATGCCCTGTTTGTGATCAGAACTCCCCACTCACCTGACGAAGGGGCAGTGCTCCAAAAGCTAGTGGCTTTTGCTACCAAATAAACCTGTTGGATTTTAACTGGGTGTTTTGAGACTTTCTTACTGTGTGTTTACTCCAGTCCAACGCCGGCATCTCCACATCTTGGTTTCAGTGCACAGTTATGTAAAAATGACTCTGTTGCCAGGGCTTTCACCTGGCCAGTCTCGGCTTAAAGATTTCTGGTCAGTGCTCGCTCTCAGTGAAGTTAAGTCAAAAAGTCCTTCGACTCGGAATTAAGCCGAGGTATTTAAGTGGAATAATTGGATTAATTGGAAGTTAGTCACTTCTCAATCTCCTTCAGTGAGGGTGGCTGTTCTCACTGGGACTGAGAGGCGAATGACCTGTCTGTGTTCAGACAACCCACATTCAATCTTATTTTCACAACAGTTCTGCGATCTGGAATCGGGTTCAATAGGAACCTTCAGGCAGGGGAGTTGGAGAAATGCTTGGAGGGGGACAGTTTTGCCATGTTGTGGGGGGCGGGGAGGGAAGGAATAAAGGGCGGACAGGACTAATTGGAAAACTCTTTCAAAGGGCTAGCTCGGACACACTGGGCCGAATGGTGTGACTCTGCAGTGAGGTTCGATGTTTTAACAAGTTTGTTGCACACGCTCTGGTTTGTTTATAATAAAGTAACGCCATCACAGTTTCCAAAGAATCATAGAATCCCTACAGTGCAAAAGGAGGCCATTCAGCCCATCAAGGCTGCATCGATCACAATCCCACCCAGGCCCTATCCCCGTTATCCTGCTAATCCCCCTGACTCAGAGAAAATTTAGCATGGCTAATCCACCTAACCTGCACATCTTTGGACTGTGGGAGGAAGCAGGAGCACCTGGAGGAAACCCACACAGAAACGGGGAGAACGTGCATACTCCATGTGGACTGTGACCCAAGGCTGAGAATCAAACCCGGGTACCTGGCACTGTGTGACAGCAGAGCTAACCGCTGTGCTACCCCAAAATACTGAGGAAATGTGCATTTCTGTAGCGAACCTTACAGGCAATGAGATAGTTTTTGAAATGCAGCAGGATGATGGGCTGAATGGCCTGTGTTGGTGCCCTGATCTTTCTGTGACAGCACTCAGGAAATTTGGCATGTCTGCTGCGATTCTCACCAACTTTTACAGACGCACCATAGAAAGCATTCTTTCTGGTTGTATCACAGCTTGGTATGGGCTCCTGCTCTGACCAAGACCGCAAGAAAAGTCTAAAGTAATTAGTCACAAGTAAGGCTTACATTAACACTGAAATAAAGTTACTGTGAAAATCCCCAAGTCACCACATTCCAGCACTAGTTTGGGTCAATGCAACCTAACCAGCACGTCTTTCAGAATGTTGGGGAAAACCACAGCACCTGGAGGAAACCCATGCAGACACGGGGAGAACGTGCAGACTCTGCACAGACAGTGACCCAAGCCGGGAATCGAACCCAGGTCCCTGGCATTGTGAAGCAGCAGTGCTAACCACTGTGCCAGCCTCTTACAATCAACAAAGGGTTGTGAACGAAGCCCAGCCCCTCACACAAACCAGCCTCCCATCCATTGACTCTGTCTACACTTCCCGCTGCCTCGGGAAAAGCAGCCAGCATAATCAAGGACCCCATGTACCCCGGATATTCTCTCTTCCACTTTCTACCATCGGGAAAAAGATACAAAAGTCTGAGGTCACGGACCAACTGACTCAAGAACAGCTTCTTCCCTGCTGTTGTCAGACTTTTGAATGGACCTACCTCGCATTAAGTCGATCTTTCTCTATACCCTAGCTATGACTGTAACACTACATTCTCCACTCTATCCTTTCCTTCTCTATGAACAGTATGCTTTGTACAGCATGCAAGAAGCAATACTTTTCACTGTATCCCAATACATGTGGCAATAATAAATCAAATCAAATCCTTCTCCCCTATGTATGAATAATATGCTTTGTCTGTGTAGCGCGCAAGAAACAATACTTTTCACTGTATCCCAATACATGTGACAATAATAAATCAATAAGCTACTGCCTAGGTGAGGGGCTGAATGGCCTCCTCATGCGTGGGGCATCTCTCCGTTCCCAGTAACGCGATATCAATGCCTTCTCTTTCCAAACAGGTCTCCCCATTGTTTGGTACCATTTACAACTCGATTTACTTCCTGGTCAAAGTGCTGGAAAACACCTACAGGGGAAGTAGGTGGGTGAGTGGGGCAAGCATTGCCTGGCACACCAGCGGGATGGAGTTCCAGGGCTTTAACCAGGCCTTGCGGACAGACGAAGACGGAGCAGTCATCGCTGACTACGTGGTCCTGGACACCGACGGAACCGGGAGCCAACTGAAGCCGACTCACTCAGTCAACGTGAAGATGGGCACTCTGAAATACCTGGGCACTGCCATCCACTTCCCCCAGGGCTCAGGCCCTGGCACAGATGCCAACTGCTGGTTTGACTCCGAGGATACGTGCACAGGAGGTAAGACTATCTGGAATATAAAAGTTCTTCCCCTCTGTTGCGAATCCCTCCGTGGCCTCACCCAGCTTCGTAGAATCATAGAATCCCTACAGTGCAGAAGGAGGCTGTTTGGCCCATCGAGTTGGCACCGACCACAATCCCAGACAGGCCCCATTCCCATAATTGCATGCATTTACCCTAGCTAGACCCCCTGTCACTAAGGGACAATTCAGCATGGCCAATCCACCTAACCTGCATATCTTTGGACACTAAGGGACAATTTAACATGGCCAATCCACCTAACCTGCACATCTTTGGACACTAAGGGACAATTTAACATGGCCAATCCACCTAACCTGCACATCTTTGGACTATGGGAGGAAACCGGAGCACCCAGAGGAAACCTATGAAGAGAACTTGCAGACTCCATACAGGCAATGACTGAGGCCGGAATTGAACTGGGGTCCTTGGTGCTGTGAGGCAGCAGTGCTAACCATTGTGCCACCATGCCGCCCGTGTAGAGCTTCCAGCTCTACAACTCCCCGCTATCTCTACCCTGGTTCAATCCCCCGATCCCCATCTCTTCGCCATTGCCTGGGGATAGCTAAGCTCTGGGATTCCGTCTCTAAACCTCTGCCTTCTCCTCTGTAAGAGAGTCCTTAAAATCGACTTCCTTACCAAGCCTTTGGTCACCAGCCCAGGGTAGTGATCTAATGTGGGTCTGTGTGAACCTTTGACTGCTCTGAAGGGATGCTTTGTTACATTCTACTCGCTATATAAATGCCAACTATCGTTGTTACTGATCATCGCCTTCTCTCATATTTATCCTAAACCCGTCCACGATGTCCGGATTGTCTCTCTTGCCTAGGATTGGAGCCTATGTTTGTGTTACTGATGTTCGCCCTCGCCTCCGCTCTAACACTGGCTACTGGAGCTGCAGCCTACTTCCTCAGGTTTGCATTCTTGCCGTTCTATCCCCCTTGCTAGTTTTCCTTCCTTGATCAGGGCAAGCAGAAACTTACAGCACAGGAGGAGGCCACTCAGCCTGCCTTGCCTGTGCTAGCCCTCTGACAGAGCAGCTATGCTTCATGCTGTACCTTTGCTTTCTGTCCATTCCCTGTTATTATTTCATTAAGAACTCATTCCCCTCTCCCCTAAAGATCGATATCAGTGTGGATTCCACAATGTCAGACATGAGGGCATGCATTAGACTGGACCTTTCTCCCCAGCAAGGTTTTCCTGCCTCAGAGTGAAGTCGTGGTGTGAAATATGAGTGAGGGTATTTCTCTCACTCTCTCTCTCTCCTTTCCCTCTCTCCCTTTCTCACACTTTTTCCTTCTTTATTTCTATCTCCCTTTCTCTTTCTCTCTCTTTTTCACTGTCTTCTCTTTTTTTCCTCTCTCTTTATCTTTTTCTCCCTCTCTTTTTCTCTCACTTCCTCATTTTTTATCCCTCATTTTTACTGTCCTCTCTCTCTCCCCTCTCTCTCTCTCTTTCCTCTCTCTCTCTCTCTCCCCCTTGCTCTCTCTCCCTCTCTGTCTCTATCCCTCCCTCCTATTTATCTCCCCTTCTCTCTGTCTCTTCCCCCGCCTTCCTCTCTCTCTCCCTTTCTCTCTCTTTGTCTCTCTCACTTCCCCCTCTCTCTATTCCCCCTCTCTTTATTTCCACTCCTCTCTCTCTATCCCCCCCTCACTCTCTCTCTCTCTCTTTCTTCTTCCCCTCCCCTCTCTCTCTCCCCCCACCCTCTCTCTCTCTCCCCTCTCTCTCTCTCTCTGTCTCTCCCCCCACCAACTCTCTCTCTCTCCCCCAACTCTCTCTCTCTCTCCCCACTCTCTCTCTCTCCTCCCACACTCTCTCTCCCCCCCACTCTCTCTCCCCCCACTATCTCTCTCTCCCCTTCTCTCTCTCTCCCCTTCTCTCTCTCTCCCCCTCCCCTCTCTCTCTCTCTCTCCCCCTCTTTCTCTATCTCCCCTTTCTCCCCCCTCTCTCTCTCCCCCCCCACTCTTTCTCTCTCTCTCTCCTCTCTCTCTCTCTCCCCCCTCTCTCACTCTCCCTCTCACTCTCTCTGTCTATCTCTTCCCCTTATTTCTCAGTAATAAGTAACATGGTCATGTTTAATTTAGATGTCACTGTAACACAGAGACTTACAGCCTCGTGGCTGTTGTCGGCTTCCAGGATTGAACTGGTGCAGAAGTGCACGTTTGCTTGAGTAATTCCTCCACCCTGGTCCCTGCTTGGTTACCCCGGGTCAAATGACCCTCTCGACATATTGCCCCATAAAGTGGGCAAACGCTATACTCCGGCTCTTTCTTCCTCTCCTTTCTCTCACTTTCACTTTCTGTTTTCCTCTTTCTCCCTCTCTGATCCATCAAGACTTGGATTGAAGTCCCATTCCAGAATATTTGGCAGAAAGTCCAGGCCGACACTCCCCGTGCAGCGCTGAGAGAGTGCTGCACTGCTGAAGGTGCCATCTTTCAGATAAGATCCCAAACTAAACTCCCACTTGCCACCAATCGGAGCATGAGGTTTCTCCCTGATATTTTTGCCAATATCTATCCTTTGAATTGTATCAAAAAAAATCAGATAATCCACTCACTGTATCATTACTGTTTGTGGGTTCTTTCTGTACACTAACTGGCTGCTCTGTTGCCTACGTAGCAACAGTGCCAATGGAAACAAAAGAGATTTCTTGGCATTTGATGTCCATGAAATAGTCAAATTGGTTCTTTCAATAGGACGTCTGTAATTTTCTAAGTCAGGAGTTGCGGGTTCTAAACAAAAAGGAAAGATGTGGTTTGCATACGTAGATTCTAACCAACAGATTTATTCTTATACCGAGAACAAACAAACTAAAACAGCAGCCTGTGCAACACCCTAATGATATTGTCATCAAATTGTCAAAATTTCTATTTTCACTCAGAGGGTGGTGGGTGAGTGGAATTGGCTGCTGTCGGTGGTGGTGGAGGCAAATTCGATAGGGTCTTTTAAGAGACTTCTGGATGAGTACATGGGACTTAATAGGATTGAGGGTTATAGGTAAGCCTAGTAGGTAGGATATGATCGGCACAACTTGTGGGCTGAAGGGCCTATTTGTGCTGTAGTTTTTCTATGTTCTATGTCATGCGAGCAGCTCTTAAAGCAATCATACAACCACTTAAATATAAAGTCAATGTCCCACACAGGAAGGAGAGTGTCAGCCCAGGTTTCAGGATGGGCAGGAGACATGCCCAGGTAACGGGGTGTACCGTGCCAGTCAAGGCAAAGGGTTGACCCAGAGAGAGGTATGATGTTTAAACAAAAAAATGTGACAATCGCATGAGATCCACGCAATCTTTCTCTTGACGTTCCACAGGAGTAAGTTCCAAAAACATGAACCATTAACAGGACCGAACAAGATCACCATGACTTTGGACGACCTCGTATTTATCAATGCCGAGCTTAGTCGTAAGGTAGGGTGCTCTGCAGTCTTAGCCTTCAATGTAATCTCACTGAGAAATCTGCCGCCTATTGTCGTAACAAACCCCCTGCCGTCACCACCCCCTGTTCACCCGTCACCCCCCTGTGCCCACCGACGTCCGCTGGCACCAACTCCTGGCGACGAATCGACCTTAGAATTCTTGCCTTCAAATCTGCCCGTAGGTTTAGCACAGCGGCAGAGAGTGAGAAGGGGTTTGGTCAACGGGGTATCTACACCATGAGGGTCCGCGGCAGGTGATTGGTGGCAGGGGAGGGGCGGGCGAATCTGGGAGTTGTTGGACCCAGTGGAACCCCAGGAGGGAGTTGAAATTGCTTTGAGTTGAGGAAGGGCTTGTTGCGACCACAAGAGGGAGACTGGGGTATTGTGTTCAGTCTGATCTACGCATCTAGAACATAGGACAGTACAGCACAGGAACAGGCCCTTTGGTCCACAATATTGTACCGAACATGACGCCAAATTAAACTAATCCCTTCTGCCTGCCCTCGGTCCATATTCCTCTATCCCTTTCACATTCATTTGCCTATCTAAAAGCCCCTTAAATCTTCTATCCAGTCCAACACCAGCATCTCCGCACCATATCTAAGAAAGGATATATTTGCTACAGAGGAAATGCAGCGAAAATTTGCCACACTGATTCCTGGGATGGTAGGATTGTCGTACGAGGAAAGATCGGGCCTGGATTCACCGGAACTTAGAAGAATGAGGGGGAATCTCATTGGAACGGATAAAATTCTGACAGCGCTGAACAGACTGGATGTAGGGATGTTGTTCCCCCTGGATGGAAAGTCTAGAACAAAGGGTCACAGTCACAGGATATAGGGCAGGAGGTGTGGGTTAGGGGGAAATTTGGCCGATTGGATAAGTAATTGGCTGTCTCATAGAAGCCAGAGGGTGGTGGTGGAGGGAAAATTTTCAGACTGGAGGCCAGTTACCAGCGGTGTACCACAGGGGTCAGTGCTGGGTCCTCTGCTATTTGTGATTTTTATCAATGACTTGGAGGAGGGGGCTGAAGGGAGGGTCAGTAAATTTGTTGATGACACCAAAATTGGTGGAGTAATGGGTGAGATGGATGGCTCTTGCAGGCTGTAAAGAGACATTGATATGATGCAGAGCTGGGCCGAAAAGTGGCAGATGGAGTTTAACCTTGATAAGTGCGAGGTGATTCATTTTGGTAGGACAAACTTGAATGCAGATTACAGGGTCAACGGCAGGGTTCTGAGGAACGTGGGGCAACAGAGGGATCTCGGGGTTCATCTCCACAGATCTCTGAAGGTTGCCACTCAAGTGGATAGAGCCATGAAGCAGGCTTATAGCATTTATTAACATTAGAGTTTAAGAGTCGTGGGGTTATGCTGCAACTATACAGGACCTTGGTGAGACCACATTTGGAATATTGTGTGCAGTTCTGGTCACCTCACTATAAGAAGGATGTGGAAGCATTGGAGAGAGTGCAGAGGAGATTTACCAGGATGCTGCCTGGTTTGGAGGGTAGGTCTTATGAGGAAAGGTTGAGGGAGCTGGGGCTTTTCTCTTTGGAGCGGAGGAGGATGAGAGGCGACTTAATAGAAGTTTATAAGATAGTGAAGGGGAATAAATAGAGTGGACATTCAGAGACTATTTCCTTGGGTGGATGTAGCTGTTACTAGGGGGCATAACATAAGAACATAAGAAATAGGAGCAGGAGTAGGCCATCTAGCCCTTCGAGCCTGCCCCGCCATTCAACAAGATCATGGCTGATCTGTTGTGGCTCAGTTCCACATTCCCGCCCTCTCCCCATAACCCTTAATCCCCTCTCTTATCAAAAACCCATCAACCCGCGTCTTAAAAATATTTAGCGAGGCAGCCTCCACCACTTCAACGGGCAGAGAATTCCAGAGATTCACCACCCTTTGAGTGAAGAAGTTCCTCCTCAACTCCGTTCTAAACCGCCCCCCCTTTATCTTGAGGCTGTGCCCCCTAGTCCTACTATCCTTTCTGAGCGGGAAGAGTCTCTCCACCTCTATCCTATCCATCCCATTCATCATCTTACACGTCTCAATGAGATCTCCCCTCATTCTTCTAAACTCTAACGAATACAAGCCTAGTTTATTCAGCCTCTCCTCATAGCTCAACCCCCTCAACTCCGGCATCAGCCTAGTAAACCTCCTCTGCACTCCCTCCAAGGTCAAAATATCCTTGCGTAAGTATGGTGCCCAAAACTGCACACAGTACTCCAGCTGCGGCCTCACCAATACCCTATACAGCCGCAGCAAGACCTCCCTACTTTTATATTCAATCCCCCTCGCTATGAAGGCCAGCATCCCATTTGCCTTCCTGACCACCTGCTGCACCTGCAAGCTGGGTTTTTGCGACTCATGCACAAGGACCCCAAGGTCCCTCTGCACCGTCGCCTGCTGCAGTTTTTCTCCATGTAAGTAATAATCCTTCCTACCATTATTCCTACCAAAGTGGACCACCTCGCACTTGCCAACATTAAATTCCATTTGCCATTTCCTGGCCCATTCGCCCAGCCTATCTAGATCCTTCTGTAGACTCTCCACACCCTCCGCGCAATTTGCCATTCCACCAATCTTGGTGTCATCAGCAAATTTCGACACCCTACACTTGGTTCCCTCCCCCAGATCATCTATATAAATGGTAAATAGCTGAGGCCCCAGCACCGACCCCTGGGGCACTCCACTAGTCACCATCCGCCAATCCGAATAGCACCCATTGACCCCCACTCTCTGTCTCCTATTTGACAACCAATCCTCTATCCACGCTAACACCCTACCCCCAACTCCATGTCCCCTGACCTTCTGCAATAACCTCTTGTGAGGTACCTTGTCAAACGCCTTCTGAAAATCAAGAAAGACCACATCCACTGGCTCTCCTCTATCCACCGCCCTAGACACAACCTCATAGAACTCCAGTAAATTTGTCAGACACGACTTCCCTTTAACGAAACAGTGCTGCGTCTGCTCTATCAAGCAACTCCTCTCAAGATGCCTCGCTATTTCCTCCTTGATGACGGATTCTAACATTTTACCTACAATAGACGTTAAATTAACCAGCCTATAATTCCCTGCCTTTTGCCTGGCACCCTTCTTAAACAACGGCGTAACATTAGCTGCTTTCCAATCTTCCGGCACTTCCCCGGAATCCAGCGACGTCTGGAAAATAACCACCAAGGCATCCACTATCACCTCCGCCATTTCTTTCAGAACCCTCGGATGCGTTCCATCCGGTCCTGGCGACTTGTCCACAATCAGCCCCTCCAGTCTGTCGAGCACCTCCTCTCTAGTAACAGTAATGTCATTAAGACCCTCCAGTCCTACCACCTTTCCATCTCTAACACCCGGCAAATTATTCACGTCCTCCTCCGTGAAGCAAAAAAGTTATTCAGGACCTCAGCCATATCCCCATCCCCAGCACTAAGTCCCCCTTCTCATCCTCTAAGGGACCAACGTTCACCCTAGCCAGCCTCTTCCTTTTTATATATTTATAAAAACTCTTGCTATCCTTTTTTATATTAAGTGCTAGCCCAGCTTCATAGTTTCATATAAGGTTCATAACTATAAGGTTCATGGTGGGAGATATAGGAGGGATACCCGAGATAAATTCTTTACTCAGAAAGTGGTTGGGGTGTGGAATGCACTGCCTGCTGTGATAATGGAGTAGGACACTTTAGGAATTTTCAAGCGGTTATTGGATAGGCACATGGAGCGGACCAGAATGATAGGGAGTGGGATAGCTTGATCTTGGGTTCAGACATAGCTCGGCACAACATCGAGGGCCAAAGGGCCTGTACTGTGCTGTAATGTTCTATATTCTATTTAGGACTGAGTTGAAGAGAGATTTCTTCACTCAGAGGGTGGTGAATCCGTGGAATTCTCCACCACACAAAACTGTGCAGACCAAGTCACGGAATATATTTAACAAGGAAATAGATTTTCTAGACTTTTAACGGTGTCAAAGGGGTATGGGGAGAGAGTGGGGAGTTTGGCGATGAGACAGACGTTCAGCCATGATCAGTTTGAACGGCAGAGCAGACTCGAAGGGCCGAATGGTCCACTGCTACTCCTGTTTTCTAAACTCTGTGGGGTTTAGTGAAACCAGAGGTGATTTCAGTAAAACACGAGGATATCCTCATCTGACGAAGGATGTCCTTGCTATAGAGGGAGTGCAGCGAAGGTTTACCAGGCTGATTCCTGGGATGGCAGGTCTGTCATATGAGGAGAGACTAAGTCGGTTAGGATTATATTCTCTGGAGTTTGGAAGAGTGAGAGGGGAATCTGATAGAAACTTATAAAATTCTAACAGGGTTAGGTTCAGAAAGAATGTTCCCGATGGTGGGGGGAGTCCAGAACTAGGGGGTCAGAGTTTGAGGATAAGGGATAAACCTTTTAGGACTGAGGTGAGGAGAAATTTCTTCACCCAGAGGGTGGTGAATGTGTGGAATTCACCCCCACAGAAAGTAGTTGAGGCCAAAACATTGTGTAATTTCAAGAGGGAATTTGATACAGCTCTTGGGGCTAAAGGGATTGAGGGATATGGAGGGGATGGGGGGGGTGGTGAGGATATGTATTAAACTGCATCTGCCACTTGCCCGCCCATTCCACTGGCCTGTCTGCAATCTCTTGACCTCTATCACTGTCCTGCTCATAGTTCAGCGCAGCCCCCATACTCGGGAGAAACATAGGATGGAGCGGCGCATCAGTCAAAAGGCAGAGTGGTGGGGTCAGGGCTCAGTAAGGAGTCAAGGGTCAGGGGTCAGTACAGAGTACGGTGTGGTCAGGGCTCAGTACAGAGTCAAGGGTCAGGGCTCAGTACAGAGTCAAGGGTCAGAGCTCAGCACAGAGTCAAGGGTCAGGGCTCAGTACAGAGACAAGGGTCAGGGCTCAGTACAGAGTCAGGGGTCAGGGATCAGTACAGAATCAAGGGTCAGGGCTCAGTAAGGAGTCAAGGGTCAGGGCTCAGTACAGAGTCAAGGGTCAGGGCTCAGTACAGAGTCAAGGGTCAGGGCTCAGTAAGGAGTCAAGGGTCAGGGCTCAGTACAGAGTCAAGGGTCAGGGCTCAGTAAGGAGTCAAGGGTCAGGGCTCAGTACAGAGTCAAGGGTCAGGGCTCAGTACAGAGTCAAGGGTCAGGGCTCAGTAAGGAGTCAAGGGTCAGGGCTCAGTACAGAGTCAAGGGTCAGGGCTCAGTAAGGAGTCAAGGGTCAGGGCTCAGTACAGAGTCAAGGGTCAGGGCTCAGTAAGGAGTCAAGGGTCAGGGCTCAGTACAGAGTCAAGGGTCAGGGCTCAGTTCAGAGTCAAGGGTCAGAGCTCAGCACAGAGTCAAGGGTCAGGGCTCAGTACAGAGTCAAGGGTCAGGGCTCAGTACAGAGTCAGGGGTCAGGGCTCAGTACAGAGACAAGGGTCAGGGCTCAGTACAGGGTCAGGGCTCAGTACAGAGACAAGGGTCAGGGCTCAGTACAGAGACAAGGGTCAGGGCTCAGTACAGAGACAAGGGTCAGGGCTCAGTAAGGAGTCAAGGGTCAGGGCTCAGTACAGAGTCAAGGGTCAGGGCTCAGTAAGGAGTCAAGGGTCAGGGCTCAGTACAGAGTCAAGGGTCAGGGCTCAGTAAGGAGTCAAGGGTCAGGGCTCAGTACAGAGTCAAGGGTCAGGGCTCAGTTCAGAGTCAAGGGTCAGGGCTCAGTAAGGAGTCAAGGGTCAGGGCTCAGTACAGAGTCAAGGGTCAGGGCTCAGTTCAGAGTCAAGGGTCAGAGCTCAGCACAGAGTCAAGGGTCAGGGCTCAGTACAGAGTCAAGGGTCAGGGCTCAGTACAGAGTCAGGGGTCAGGGCTCAGTACAGAGACAAGGGTCAGGGCTCAGTACAGGGTCAGGGCTCAGTACAGAGACAAGGGTCAGGGCTCAGTACAGAGACAAGGGTCAGGGCTCAGTACAGAGACAAGGGTCAGGGCTCAGCACAGAGTCAGGGGTCAGGCTCAGTACAGAGTACGGTGTGGTCAGGGCTCAGTACAGAGTCATGGGTCAGGGGTCGTACAGAGTCAAGGGTCAGGGCTCACTACAGACTCAAGAGTCAGGGGTCAGTACAGAATACAGTATGGTCAGGGCTCAGTACAGAGTCAAGGGTCAGGACTCAGTACAGAGCAAAGGGTCAGAGAGCCAGTACATTGTAAAAGGTCAAAGTAAAGGGTCAGTGGGTCAGCGCAGTGTAAAGGGTCAGGGGTCAGTGCAGAGTAAAGTGTCAGGGGGTCAGTGCAGAGTAAACGGTCAGTGCAGTGTAAAGGGGTCAGGGGTCAGTGCAGAGTAAGGGTCAGGGCTCAGTGCAGAGTAAAGGGTCAGGGGTCAGTGCAGAGTAAAGGTCAGGAGTCAGTAAATAGTAAAGGTCAGGAGTTAGCGTCTAGTGAAGGTCAGGAGTCAGCACATAATAAAGGATCACAGGTCAGTGCAGAGTAAAGGGTCAGGGCTCAGTGCAGAGTAAAGGGTCAGGGCTCAGTGCAGAGTAAAAGGGTCAGGGCTCAGTGCAGAGTAAAGGGTCAGGGCTCAGTGCAGAGTAATGGGTCAGGGCTCAGTGCAGAGTAAAGGGTCAGGGCTCAGTGCAGAGTAAAGGGTCAGGGCTCAATGCAGAGTAAAGGGTCAGGGCTCAGTGCAGAGTAAAGGTCAGGAGTCAGTGCATCGTAAAGGTCAGGAGTTAGCGCATAGTAAAGGTCAGGAGTCAGTGCATCGTAAAGGTCAGGAGTTAACGCATAGTAAAGGTCAGGAGTCAGTGCATTGTAAAGGTCAGGAGTCAGTGCATCGTAAAGGTCAGGAGTTAGCGCATAGTAAAGGTCAGGAGTCAGCGCATCGTAAAGGTCAGGAGTTAGCGCATCGTAAAGGATCACGAGTCAGTGCAGAGTAAAGGTCAGGAGTCAGTGCATCGTAAAGGATCACGGGTCAGTGCAGAGTGAAGGGTCAGGGCTCAGTGCAGAGTAAAGGGTCAGGGCTCAGTGCAGGGTAAAGGTCAGGAGTCAGTGCATAGTAAAGGATCAGAGGTCAGTGTAGAGTAAAGGGTCATGGCTCAGTGCAGAGTAAAGGGTCAGGTGTCAGTGCAGAGTAAAGGGTCAGGTGTCAGTGCAGAGTAAAGGGTCAGGTGTCAGTGCAGAGTAAAGGGTCAGGTGTCAGTGCAGAGTAAAGGGTCAGGGCTCAGTGCAGAGTAAAGGGTCAGGGCTCAGTGCAGAGTAAAGGGTCAGGGCTCAGTGCAGGGTAAAGGTCAGGAGTCAGTGCATAGTAAAGGATCAGAGGTCAGTGTAGAGTAAAGGGTCAGGGCTCAGTGCAGAGTAAAGGGTCAGGTGTCAGTGCAGAGTAAAGGGTCAGGTGTCAGTGCAGAGTAAAGGGTCAGGGCTCAGTGCAGAGTAAAGGGTCAGGTGTCAGTGCAGAGTAAAGGGTCAGGGGGGTCAGTGCAGAGTAAAGGGTCAGGGCTCAGTGCAGAGTAAAGGATCAGGGCTCAGTGCAGAGTAAAGGGTCAGGGCTCAGTGCAGAGTAAAGGGTCAGGGCTCAGTGAAGAGTAAAGGGTCAGGGGGGTCAGTGCAGAGTAAAGGGTCAGGGGTCAGTGCAGAGTAAAGGATCAGGGCTCAGTGCAGAGTAAAGGGTCAGGTGTCAGTGCAGAGTAAAGGGTCAGGTGTCAGTGCAGAGTAAAGGGTCAGGGCTCAGTGCAGAGTAAAGGGTCAGGGCTCAGTGCAGAGTAAAGGGTCAGGGGGGTCAGTGCATCGTAAAGGGTCAGGGGTCAGTGCAGAGTAAAGGATCAGGGCTCAGTGCAGAGTAAAGGGTCAGGGCTCAGTGCAGAGTAAAGGGTCAGGGCTCAGTGAAGAGTAAAGGGTCAGGGCTCAGTGCAGAGTAAAGGTCAGGAGTCAGTGCATCGTAAAGGGTCAGGGCTCAGTGCAGAGTAAAGGGTCAGGGGTCAGTGCAGAGTAAAGGGTCAGGGGGTCAGTGCAGAGTAAAGGGTCAGGGCTCAGTGCAGAGTAAAGGATCAGGGGGTCAGTGCAGAGTAAAGGGTCAGGGCTCAGTGCAGGGTAAAGGTCAGGAGTCAGTGCATAGTAAAGGATCAGAGGTCAGTGTAGAGTAAAGGATCACAGGTCAGTGCAGAGTAAAGGGTCAGGGGCTCAGTGCAGAGTAAAGGGTCAGGGGGTCAGTGCAGAGTAAAGGGTCAGAGCTCAGTGCAGGGTAAAGGTCAGGAGTCAGTGCATAGTAAAGGATCAGAGGTCAGTGTAGAGTGAAGGATCACGGGTCAGTGCAGAGTAAAGGGTCAGGGCTCAGTGCAGAGTAAAGGGTCAGGGCTCAGTGCAGAGTAAAGGGTCAGGGCTCAGTGCAGAGTAAAGGGTCAGGGCTCAGTGCAGAGTGAAGGGTCAGGGCTCAGTGCAGTGTAAAGGGTCAGGGGTCAGTGCAGTGTAAAGGGTCAGGTCTGATTTGGCCCGAGGGCCTCTTCCCACTCTCAGTGATTCTTACGTCATTGTGTCAGTGTCATTGTTCCGCTTTCAGATGCTGAACAGTGAGAATGAAGTGTCCGTCCTGGGGAAGAGCGTCCTGGACCTCAAAGGCATCAAGACTCCCAAACACTCTGTCTCGGGCAGAAGCCTCCCCACCGCCACTCCAGAAAGCAGCAATGTGGCCATCTACGAGGTAACATCCCCTCCCTTCTCCCTCAGGATGATGATTTTGAAACCAGTGGAATTCTTTACAATAAATAACTCTGAGTCGCAGCACTGAGGCCTGGTCTAATGCTCCAAAGACATATCCCACCATGATGACTGAGGGAGGGCAGATTTTTAATTAAATTGACTCAAATTTGGAATCAAGTCCTGGCCTGATTGATAACTATCGCAAAAATATCCCGTTGTTATACAACCCACCCTGGGACGGAAAGATCAAAGAAAATTACAGCACAGGAACAGGCCCTTCGGCCCTCCAAGCCTGCACCCACCATGCTGCCCGACTGAACTAAAACCCGGTATCCTTCCGGGGATCATATCCCTCTATTCCCATCCTATTCATGTACTTGTCAAGATGCCCCCTAAAACTCACTACTGCATTAACTTCCACTACCTCCCCCAGCAGCGAGAACCAGACAGTCACTACTCTCTGTGTAAAAAACCTGCCTCGTACATCTCCTTTAAATGCTGCCCCTTGTACCATAAACCTGTACCCTCTAGTAATTGACTCTTCCACCTGGGATAAAGCTTTTGATTATCCACTCTGTCCATGCTCTGTAGACTTCTATCAGGTCTCCCCTCAACCTCCGTCACTCCAGTGAGAACAAACCAAGTTTCTCCAAGCTCTCCTCATAGCTAATGCCCTTCATACCAGGCAACATCCTAGTAAATCTTTTCTGTATCCTCTCCAAAGTCTCCACATCCTTCTGGTAATGTGGCGACCCGAATTGAACACTATATTCCAAGTGCAGCCTCACCAAGGTTCTATAAAGCTGCAACATGACTTGCCAATTTTTAAACTCAATGCCTCGGCCGTATGCCTTCTTGACTACCTTCTCCACCTGTGTTGCCACTTTCAGTGACCTGTGTATCTGAAATCTGCCATCCTTACCCTGTCTGGCCTACATGTGACCCACAGCCGATGTGGTCGATTCTTAAGTGCCTCTGTGAAAAACGCGCTGAGTTGCATCAAGCGACGAAAACAGCGCCGTGGGTGTACCTACCCCACATGGACTGTAGTGGCTCAGGAATGCGGCTCACCCACCCCCCTACTCAAGGGGCAATTAGGACAGGTAATAAATTCTGGGACCAGCCAGCGACACCCAAGAACAAAGAAGTATAAACCAAAATAATTTCTCTTCCCGCGTTATTAAGAGCGTTGGCTATGGGGAAATGTTAAATAAACGCATTGTTTTCACTGGAAAGACAGAGGTTGCGGGGAGACCTGATGGAGGTCTACAAAATGATGAGAGGCAAGCTGGGTAGTCAGAGGCTTTTCCCCCGGGGTGGAAGTGTCAATTACAAGGGGGCGCAGGTTCAAGGCGAGAGGGGAAAAGTTTAAGGGAGATGTGAGGGGATGGGGGGAGGTTTTCACGCAGAGAGTGCCTGGAATGCACTGCCAGAGGAGGTGGTGGAAGCAGGCACATTAGCAACATTTGAGAGGCATCTGGGTGGTTACGTGAAGAGGGAGGGAATAGAGGGATATGGACTGAGTAAGGGCAGAAGACTCTGTTTTTAGTCAGGGCATCATGATTGGCGCAGGCTTGGAAGGACTGAAGGGCCTGTTCTTGTGCTTTGTTCTTTATAACTGTGATGACACTTTTAAATATACACTTCTTTATGACTGTGACGTCACTACATTCACTCCGAGGAGCTTCAGGTGTCCTGAAGTCAGGAAAGGTGCTATGTAAATGCAAATTCATTAATTCCTGCACCACTGTTTAGGGACAAGGTGCTGGTGAGGCCACACCTGGAGTACTGTGTACAGTTTTCATCTCCTTAGTTGAGAAAGGATATACTGGCACTGGAGGGGGTGCAGAGGAGATTCATTAGGTTGATTCCAGAGTTGAGAGGGTTGACTTATGAGGGGAGACTGAGTAGGCTGGGGCTATACTCATTGGAATTCAGAAGAATGAGGGGGAGATCTTATAGAAACATATAAGATTATGAAGGGAACAGATAAGATAGAAACAGGGAAGTTGTTTCCACTGGTGGGTGAAACTAGAACTAGGGGGCACGGCCTCAAAATAAGGGGAAGCAGATTTAGGACTGAGTTGAGGAGGAACTTCTTCACAAAAAGGGTTGTGAATCTGTGGAATTCGCTACCCAGTGAGGTTACCTCATTGAATGTTTTTAAGGCAAGGATAGATAGATTTTTGAACAGTAAAGGAATTAAGGGTTATGGTGAGCGGGTGGGTAAGTGGAGCTAAGTCCACGAAAAGATCAGCCGTGACCTTATTGAATGGCGGAGCAGGCTCGAGGGGCCAGATGGCCGACTTCTGCTCCTAGTTCTTATGTTCTTATTATGTCCTTATGATAAAGAGGTGCCCATTTAAGGCACAGGTGAGAAAAACAGTTTTCTCTCTCTGGAGGATGCTGAGAATTTGGAGTTTCTTTCTGAAAAGCTTCTTGAGGCAGAGTCCAGGACTACCTTTGAGGCAGAGGTCGATAAATTCTTAATCAGTAAAAGGGGGAGGGGTTAAAGGTTATGGGGGAGGCGGTGGGCAGGAATGTGGCGTTGAGGGTGAAGTTTACGTTTATTTATTAGTGTCACAAGTAAGCCTTACTGTGAAAATCCCCTAGTCGCCACACTCCAGCGCCTGTTTGGGTAACACTGAGGGAGAATTTAGCACGGCTGATCCATCTAACCTGCACATGTTTAAGTCTGTGGGAGGAAACCGGAGCATCCGGAGGAAACCCGCGCAGACACGGGGAGAATGCGCAAACTCCACACAGACAGTGACCCAAGCTGGGATCAAACCGGGGTCCCTGGCGCTGTGAGGCAGCAGTGCTAACCACCGTGCCACGTGCTGCCCATATTAGATCAACCAGGATCTTATGGAATGAGGGAATGAGCTGGAGAGGACCAGAGGGGGCTGGAGTGGGGGCTGGAGGGGGCCAAGTGGGCCGGAGAGAGCTGAGGGGATCAGAGGGGGCGGAGTGGGCCACAGTGGGCTGGAGGGGGCCGGAATGGTTTGGAGGGGGCTGGAGGGGCCTCGAGGGGCAGAGTGGACTGGAGGGGGCAGAATGCCTCGAGGGCAGAGTGAACTGGAGGGGCGGAGTGCACCGGAGGTGGCGGAGTGGGCTGTAGGGGGCAGAGTGGGCTGGAAGGGGCAGAATGGCTCGAGGGGCAGAGTGAGCAGCACCATGTACTAACTGCATAGTGGGTTGAATGGCAGAGTTATTTTGGATCCTATTGGTTTCTCAATTGTACAGGGAGACTGGGTTTGGCTGAAGAAGATGAGAACTGGAAATTTCACCGAGATTAAATCTTCCACGAAAGCTATGTTCACTAAGGTGAGTTATTCCAAACCTTCCTCCATCCCGGAGAGAAACTAAACATGTTTTAGAGGGAGGAACTGGTCAGTTCCACTTGCTGCTCCATCCTCACAGTCCCAGAGAGCTCAGCAAACAGCAAACAACACCAACTTCCCCACTAGAGATCATCGGTGTGTTTGTACATCAGTCTCCAGTCCCTCTCTCTCTCTCCATCTCCAATCCCTCACTCTCTCCTCATTTTCATCTCCAGTCCCTCTCTCTCTCTCTCTATCTCCATCTCCAATCCCTCTCTCTTTCCTCATCTCCATCTCAATACCTCTCTCTTTCTCTCTCTCCATCTCCAGTCCCCTCTCTCCATTGTGCCACCGTGTCTCTGTCTCCAATCCCTCACTCCCGCCTCATCTCCATCTCCAATCCCTCCCTGTCCATCTTCAATGCCTCTCTCTCTCGCCATCTCCAATCTCTCTCTCTCTCTGTCCACCTACATCTCCAAACCCCCACTCCCTCTCTCCATCTACATCTCCAATCCCTCACTCCCTCCATCTCCAATCCCCAATCTCTCCCTTTCCTTCCATCTCTGATTTTTCCATCTCTCTTGTTCTTACAGGAAGTGGGGAGAATATGGGACTCACTCCTACGGGGAGTGGGGAGAATGTGGGACTCGCTCCCACGGGGAGTGGGGAGAATGTGGGACTCGCTCCCATGGGGAGTGGGGAGAATGTGGGACTCACTCCCACGGGGAGTGGGGGAGAATGTGGGACTCGCTCCCAAGGGGAGTGGGGAGAATGTGGGACTTACTCCCATGGGGAGTGGCGGAGAATGTGGGACTTGGCCTCATGAGGAGAGATCAAAGTGCTGATTTATTTAAGAAGGAACTCACATCAAGGGAGGAATGTGTTGGTGGGTTGGGGTGCAGGGGGAAGGGTGCGGGGCGGGTCACATGGAGCATTAACAATAGTAAAATCCAGCTGGGCAGAGTGGCCTGTAAATGCTACTCCGTAACGAGAGATCGAACTGACCATTCCAGATCCGGGAGATGAGACACGAAAATGTGAATCCTTTCCTGGGACTTTTCCACGACTCTGGAATCTTTGCCATCGTCTCTGAGCATTGCTCCAGGGGGAGCCTGGAGGACCTCATCACAAACAAGGATATGAAACTTGACTGGATGTTTAAATCTTCTCTCCTCTTGGACCTGATTAAGGTAAATGAATGTCTGTTCACCGGCTTGTCTCGATTGCGGGGCCCCTTTAAAGGAAAGGGGTGATGAGGAGGAGCCTGGAGCGGGAGCAAAGAGAGAGAAAGTGGCTCGCACTGCTGCTTCACAGCACCAGGAACCCAGGTTCGATTCCCAGCTTGGGTCACTCTTTGCACGTTCTCCCCATGTCTGCGTGGGTTTCCTCTGGGTGCCCCGGTTTCCTCCCACAGTCTGAAAGATGTGCTGGTTAGGGTGCTAAATTCTCCCTCAGTGTTACCCAAACAGGCGCCGGAGTGAGGCGACCAGGGGAACTTCACAGTAACTTCATTGCAGTGTTAATGTAGGCCTTACTTGTGACTAATAATAAATAAACTAAACTAAACTGTTCCCGTTGGTGGATGGATTGCAAAGCAGGAAATGTACCTATTTATGGTGAATAGAAAGAAAGTCAAAAGTGATGTGGGAACAAACTTTAAGCACCCCACATTTACAGAAGGTACAAAATAGTCTGTCTGACTCGATTCTGAGACTGAGCATCTGTTGAGGATTAATGTACGGTGAATACTTAATCTCCCAAGATTTTATTACTTGGAGAATAAACACAGTGTATTTCACTCTGATGTTCTGTTGATTTGTACAGATAATGAGCGGTTATAGTTAATTACAGCAAAAAGAACATAGAACAATACAGCACAGTACAGGCCCTTCGGCCCTCGATGTTGTGCTGAGCTGTGTCCAAACCCAAGATCAAGCTATCCCACACCCTGTCATTCTGGTGTGCTCCATGTGCCTATCCAATAACCGCTTGAAAGTTCCTAAAGTGTCCAACTCCACTATCACAGCAGGCAGTCCATTCCACACCCCAACCACTCTCTGAGTGAAGAATCTACCTCAGACATCCCTCCTATATCTCCCACCATGAACCTTATAGTTATGCCCCCTAGTAACAGCTACGTCTACCCAAGGAAATAGTCTCTGCTTTTCCACTCTATCTATCCCCCTCATCATGTTATAAACCTCTATTAAGTCGCCTCTCCTCCTCTGCTGTAAAGAGAAAAGCTCCAGCTCCCTCAACCTCCCCTCATAAGACCTACCCTCCAAACCAGGCAGCACCCTGGTAAATCTCCTCTGCACCCTCTTCAATGCTTCCACATCCTTCTTATAGTGAGGTGACCAGAATTGAACACAATATTCCAAATGTGGTCTCACCAAGGTCCTGTAATGTTGCAGCATAACCCCACGACTCTTAAACTCAAACCCCCTGCTAACACACTATAAGCTTATAATGACTAATGATTACACACTATAATGAGGAATGAGCAACTTTCTAATCCTTAATTTGTATACATAGTCCACCAGTCATAGCGTAGCTTTTTGCCCTTTCTTATCCAGCAGAAAACCGTCTCCTTCATTAGCGTAATATGTCACCTTACCTTGTTTTTTTGTTATTCATCATGGTAACATGATTTTGCTTCATCCTGTGGCCAAATTCGGAAATACAATGTTTGTGAAACTGACACAAGGTTCAATTAGTCTCTTTCCTGAATACCCGACTGTTGACCTTCAACGAGGCCTTGTCTGATAATAAGCCTTTTTCAACCTTCCTGACAGAGCTGCCTGCCAAAAGTTGTAACTTAATTGCTGAACATTGCTGAGTGTGCCAATAGCTACACTGACAACTAATTCAAGATGGAGTACAATGTTGGTAAATGTGAGGTCATCCACTTTGGTAGCAATAACAGCAAAACGGACTGTTGTTTACATGGTAAAAAATTGTGGCATGCTGCTGTGCAGAGGGACCTGGGGTGTCCTTGTGCAGGAATCTCAAGGAGTTAGTTTGCAGCAGGTATTTAAGAAGGCAAATGGAATTTAGCCCTTCATTGCTAGAGAAATGGCATTTAAAAACAGTGAGGTTATGTTGCAGCTGTATAAGGTGCTGGTGAGGCCACACTTGGAGTACTGTGTACAGTTTTGGTCTCCTGACTTGAGAAAGGATATACTGGCACTGGAGGGAGTGCAGAGGAGATTTACTAGGTTGATTCCGGAGTTGAGAGGGTTGGCTTATGAGGAGAGACTGAGTAGGCTGGGGCTATACTAGTTGGAATTCAGAAGAATGAGGAGAAATCTTATAGAAACATATAAGATTATGAAGGGAATAGATAAGGTAGAAGTAGGGAAGTTGTTTCCACTGGTGGGTGAAACTAGAACTAGGGGGCATGGTCTCAAAATAAGGGGAAACAGATTTGGGACTGAGTTGAGGAGGAACTTCTTCCCACAAAGGGTTGTGAATCTGTGTAATTCCCTGCCCAGTGAGGCAATTGAGGCTACCTCATTGAATGTTTTTAAGACAAAGATAGATAGATTTTTGAACAGTAAAAGAATTAAGCGTTATGGTGAGCAGGCAGGTAAGTGAAGCTGAGTCCATGAAAAGATCAGCCATGATCTTATTGAATGGCAGAGCAGGCTCGAGGGGCCAGATGGCTGACTCCTACTCCTAGTTCTTATGTTCTAACAGCCAGCTGAATTGTACCATGGCTCATTTATATTTACTCAAAGTGACACATTCATACTTAGGGTCTCTTAAATATGTCTAAGCTTAGCGCCTTTTTTGAATTACATGGGAGCTTGGGAAGCCTGTGGTTCCCGTGCCTTTCCCCATGGCAACATCACGGCCAATCGGAATTGACTTGTTCCCTTTTCTCCAGTATAACCAATTGTCGTGAAGATTTGAAATTTGGCGTTCTTGTAATTGACCTGATGAGTGCCAGACAGAAAATTTTGACAGCCCAACTCATTTTGCAGTTGTGGGCTAAGCAATGTGGCTCACACTCTGGAAACAGTTTGACGGTGAGTGGGGTGGGGGGATAACAGTCGGGATGCTCTGGGATTCACGCTGAATCTGCTCTGTTTGACAGGGCATGAAGTTCTTGCACCATCGGGGCCTGGCTCATGGGCGACTGAAGTCCCGGAATTGTGTGGTTGACGGCCGCTTCGTGCTGAAGGTGACCGACTACTGCTGCAACGACCTGCTGGAGGTTCAAAATGTCGTCCGTCTGGAGCCAAGCGCAGAAGGTAAGACGCAAACTGCCGCTATCAGCCGTCTGATACCGTGCCTTGTCAACTGGCCAGAACAATGAACCAGTGGGCTTTGGTCACAGAAAGGCAAAGTCTGCACCTCTGGCAGTGCAGCAATCCCTCAGTAACGCGTCTTGGCTTAGACTAAACTCTCGAGTGGGGTTCGAACCCACAATGGTCCAGTTCAGAGGCCCTAGAGTTTTACAGCACAGAATGAGGCCCTTTGGTCCATCATGTCTGTGCTGGTCACGAAGCACCTATCCATTCTAATCCCATTTTCCAGCACTCACTCCATAGCCTCGTGTGCCTCAGCATTTCAAGTGCTCACCTAAACACTTCTCGATTGTTGTGAGAGTTCTCGCCTCCCCCACCCTTTCAGGCAGTGAGTCCCAGATTCCCATCACCCTCTGGGTGAAAAAGTTTCTTCTAAAGTTTATTTATTAGTATCACAAGTTGGCTTACATTAACGCTGCAATGAAGTTACTGTGAAAATCCTCTAGTTGCTGCACTCTGACACCTGTTCGGGTACACTGAGGGACAATTTAGCATGGCCGAACCACCTAACCTGCACATCTTTGGACACTAAGGGACAATTTAGCATGGCCAATCCACCCAACCCATACATCTTTGGACACTAAGGGCAATTTAGCATGGTCAATGCACCCTAACCAGCACATTTTTCAGACTGTGCGAGGAAACCGGAGCACCCGGAGGAAACCCACACAGGCACGGGGAGAACGTGCAGACTCCACACAGACAGTGTCCCACGCTGGGGATCGAACCCGGGTCCCTGGCACCGTAGGGTAGCAGTGCTAACCACTGTGCAACACATAAATTCCTCAAATCTCCTCTAAATCTCCTGCCCCCTTACCTTAAATCTCTGGCCCCTGGTTACTGACCTCTCTACAAAGGGGAGAAGTTCCTTCCTATCCACCCTTTTTCTGTCCCTCCTAATTTTGCAGACCTTGACCAGGCCCTTCCTCCGCCTTCTCTGCTCTAAGAAAAACAACCCCAGTCTAACCAGCCTCTCTCCATAGCTGGAACACTCTAGCCCAGACAGCATCCAGGTGAATCTCCTCCACACCCCCTCCAATGCAATCACATACTCCCTATAGTGCGGCGATCAGAACAGCACACAGTGCTCTAGCTGTGTTTCATACAGTTCCATCATCACCTCCCGCTCTTATATTCTACGCCTCAGCTAATAAAGGCAAATATCCCATATGCCTTCTTTGGCACCTTATATACCTTCTTCCTTGGAAGTGGAGTCACAGGTGGACAGAGTGGTGAAGAAGGCATTCGGCATGCTTGGTTTCATCGGTCAGAACATTAAATACAGGAGTTGGGACGTCTTGTTGAAGTTGTACAAGACATTGGTAAGGTCATACTTGGAATACTGTGCACAGTTCTGGTCACCCTATTATAGAAAGGATATTATTAAACTAGAAAGAGTGCAAAAAAGATTTACTAGGATGCTATCGGGAATGATGGTTTGAGTTATAAGGAGAGGCTGGATAGACTGGGACTTTTTTCTCTGGAGCGTAGGAGGCTGAGGGGTGATGTTATAGAGGTCTATAAAATAATGAGGGGCACAGATCAGCTAGATAGTCAATATCTTTTCCTAAAGGTAGGGGCGTCTAAAACTAGAGGGCATAGGTTTAAGGTGAGAGGGGAGAGATACAAAAGTGTCCAGAGGGGCAATTTTTTTCACACAGAGGGTGGTGAGTGTCTGGAACAAGCTGCCAGGGGCAGTAATAGAGGCGGGTGCAATTTTATCTTTTAAAAAGCATTTAGATAGTTACATGGGTACAATGGGTATAGAGGGATATGGGCCAAACGCTGGCAATTGGGTTTAGCTTAGGGGTTTAAAAAAAAAGGTGGCATGGACAAGTTGGGCCAAAGGGCCTGTTTCCATGCTGCAAACCTCTATGACTTTATGACCTATCCTGCTGCCTTTAGGGATCTCTGGACATGCGTGCCAAGGTCCCTGTGGCCCTCTGTCCTAGCATGCTACTGTTTATTGTGTGCTACCCACAGAGCCACTGTTGACGGTAGCAATTTGATGTGAGTGCGTTAAGTGTCTACATCCCTGATCTCTTCCTCTGTGCCTCTTAGAGTAGGAATTCAGATTGGCTGCTTTGTGTCGATGTGTCTGACGCCAACTTGTTACGTTCTCTCGTGGCCTGTTGATACAGTGGGACAACACACACATGAACAGGCCTGTGTGAAGGCGCGGAAAACTCCTGAGGTTTTCTGATGGGAATCTCCCATCCTCTCCTAATTCCTGGTTTTTTCTGTTGGCTTCAGATCGGCTGTGGACGGCCCCGGAACTTCTTCGAGATCCGAAACTGGAGCAGAAAGGGAGTTTTCGCGGAGATGTCTATAGTTTCGCTATCATCACACAGGAGTTGATAATGCGGGCGTCTCCTTACTCCAAGTTGGAACTCTCTCCTCAAGGTACACCCACAATAACACATTGGTGATCTAGATTTATGCTCTTAATCTGGGGAGAAGCATCATTAGCTGATGGGTACATGAAGCGGGGGGGGGGGCAGAAATGGGGTGTGGTGGGGGAGGGGGAGGCATGAGGAGGGTGGGATGTGAGGAAGAGCTTACTTTTTAACACAGCGAGTGGTAAGACTCGGAGCTCGCTGCCCAGGAAGGTTGCGGGGGGGGGGGGGGGTGGGGGGGGGGGGGGAGGGTGCGGGGTGCAAGTAATGATTCTGGAAGGAAATTGGATGCGGGATTGAGGTAAGTAAACTCGGAGGGGTACGAGGGTGGGTGGAATGGAAGGGGGTGGTGTTGGTATTTAAGAACAGGACTGCCAGGATTCCTCTACTGCAGGCTTTTTCACTTAGTGGGGGAGAGAAGGGAGTGCTGACCACTTTTCTATTTTCTCATGGCCCCGAAGGTCTTTTACTCCCTGCAAATTCTCTCAAATTCCATTGCAGAGATCATCAGGAAAGTACAGAAACCCCCGCCTCTATGTCGACCTTGCGTCTCGTCAGACCTGGCGCCCATGGAGTGCATCCAGATCATGAAGCAATGCTGGAGCGAGCAGCCTGAGGGACGACCAAACTTCAATCAAATCTTTGACCAGGTCAGTGCTGCCCCCCCCCCTCCCCCCCCACCCACTCCCCCTCCCCCTCCTCATCCCGGCTTCGGAAGTCTCCATCTACAAGACCATAATATATAGGAGCAGAATGAGGCCATTCGGCCCATCGAGTCTGCTCTGCTATTCGATCACGACTGATAAGTTTCGCAATCCCATTTTCCAACCTTTTCCCTGTAATCTTTGACCCCCTCACCAATCTGGAACCTATCTATCTCTGTCTTAAAGACACTCAATGACCCAGCCTCCATAGCCTCCTGGGGCAAAGAGTTCCACAGATTGACCACTCTCTGGCTGAAGAAATTCCTCCTCATCTCTGTTTTAAAGGATCGTCCCTTCACTCTGAGGCTGTGCCCTCGGATCCCAGTCTTTCTGACTAATGGAACATCTTCCCCACGTCCACTCATAGAATCCCTGCAGTGCAGAAGGATGCCATTTGGCCCAGCGAGTCTGCACCGACAGCAATCCTACCGAGGCCTCATCTCCAAAACCCCACACATTTACCCGGCTAATCCCTCTAACCTACGCATCCCAGGACAGTAAGACACAACTTAGCACGGCCAGTGCACCTAACCTGCACATCTTTGGAGTATAGGAAGAAACTGGAGCACCCGGAGGAAACCCACACCGACACGGGGAGGATGTGCAAACTCATGCTTACATTCACACTGCAATGAAGTTACTGTAAAAATCCCCTTAGTTGCCACACTCCGACTCCTGTTCAGGTAACACTGAGGGAGAATTTAGCATGGCCGATCCACCGAACCGGCACGTCTTTCAGACTGTGAGAGGAAACTGGAGCACCCGGAGGAAACTCACGCAGACACGTGGAGACTCTACATAGATAGTGACCCAAGCTGAGAATTGAACCCAGGTCCCTGGAGCTGTGAGGCAGGAGCACTAACCATCGTGTCATCTCTATCCAGGCCTTTCAGTATTCTGTAAATTTCAATGAGATCACCCCCCCCACCATCCCTCTCATCCTTATAAACTCCATTGACTACAGACCCAGAGTCCTCATATGTCAACTTTTTCATTCCGGGATTGTTCTTGTGAACCTCTTCAGGGCCCTCTCCAAGGCTGGCACATCCCTCCTTAGATACGGGGCCTAAAACTGCTCACAGTAGTCCAAATGTGGTCTGACCAGAGCCTTATAAAAGCAGTGCATCACTGCTCCACCTCATTGCTTTTTATTCTTTGAGATGTCAACATTGGCAATGTGCAAACACCAAATGTTACCACCCCAGCAGCCCCCTGCACAGTATAAGTTATCACCTTTGTTCTAAATTTGGCGTTTTTGAGTTTGTCCTGGTGAGTGTGAGTGGAAAAGCTTCAACAACACATATCTCTTCCCGTCATTATTCTGAACCTGACCTATTCCTTTCTGTTTTGCCTCTCTCTGCCGGGACAGTTTAAGCACATTAACAAGGGGAAGAAGACTAACATTATCGACTCAATGCTGAGGATGCTGGAGCAGTACTCCAGCAACCTGGAGGACCTGATCAAGGAGAGGACGGAGGAGCTGGAGATCGAGAAACAGAAAACTGACCAACTCCTGTCTCAGATGCTGCCACCGTAAGTGTCAAATGTGTTGCCAAGTTGAGTAATTGTAGATTGAGGAGTAGAAAGTTAGAATTTATTGTTTGTGAAATTGTAAAGTGCCGGAACAGGAAGAATTGCGCGATCCCGTTAGAAGGTGGTTTTTTTTCAGTGCTTAGAGGTTAAAAGTACAAGTACACAGAGAACCCAAACTGAAACATTTTTATTGAAAGGCCAACCGGCCATTTTTACCAAGACCAACAGGCTTTCGCATTTAGCCAATCAAGTTGTACCAGGCACCGAGATACCAAGAACCTATTAAATTTAAGTCTGATGGTCTTGACAACATTGGAACACACCACCTGCTAGCTCCCCTCCGAACCACTCACCATCCCACTTAGAAATGTGTCTGCCGTTCCTTCCTGTTGCTGGGTCAAAATATAAACTAGAATCAGGAGGAGGCTATTCGGCCTTTCAAGCCTGCTCCGCCATTTATTATGATCGTGGCTGATCATCAAATTAAAAATCCTGATCCCCCCTTCCCTGCCATATCCCTCCATCCCTTTAGCCCCAAGAGCGATATCTAATTCCTTCTTGAAATCACACAATGTTTTGGCCTCGACTACTTTCTGTGGGGGTGAATTCCACACATTCACCAACCACCCTCTGGGTGAAGAAATTTCTCCTCACCCCCAGTCCTAAAAGGTTTATCCCTTATTCTCAAACTATAACACCTAGTTCTGGACTCCCCCCACCATCGGGAACATTCTTTCTGAATCTACCCTGTCTAACCCTGTTAGAATTTTATAAGTTTCTATCAGATCCCCCTCTCACTCTTCTAAACTCCAATGAATATAACCCTAACTGACTTAGTCTGTCCTCATATGACAGACCTGCCATCCCAGGAATGAGCCTGGTAAACCTTCGCTGTACTCCCTCTACAGCAAGAACATCCTTTCTCAGATAAGGACACCAAAACTGCGCACAATACTCTAGGTGTGGCCTCACCAAGGCCCTGCACAATTGCAACGAAACATCCGGATTCCTATACTCAAATCCTCTTGCTATGAGCCACCTTCTTGAACCCACTGCAGCCCACTTTGGGTAGGTACACCTATGGTGCCGTTAGGGAAGGTGTTCCAGGATTTTTGGTACAGTGACTCACAGCACCAGGGACCCCTGTTCGATTCCTGGCTTGGGTTGCTGTCTGTGCGGAGTCTGCACATTCTTCCCGTGTCTGCATGGGTTTCCTCCGGGTGCTCCAGTTTCCTCCCACAGTGCGAAAGACGTGCTGGTTCGGATGCATTGGCAGTGCTAAATTTTCCCGAAGTGTTACCCAAACAGGTGCTGGAGCACTAGAGGATTTTCACAGTAACTTCATTGCAGTGTGAATGTAAGCCTACTTGTGACACTAATAAATAAACTTTGCTTTTCATGTGACAGTCTCTGAAAGTAAGCGTGCAGGTACAGCAGGCAGTGAAAAAGGTATCCCAATACATGTGACAATAATAAATCAAATCAAATCAAGCCAAAACGAAGGGGCAATTAGGGAGGGTTAATAAATGCCAGCATGTCTCCTATGGGTGAATAAAAAGATGATGTGAATGTCACAATTTCCCAGCTGAAACATTAGCTGTGAGTCTTCCATTGGTGATCATTGACATCTTGCCCCTTTCTTGCTTTGCCAGCTCTGTTGCCCAAGCCCTGAAGATCGGGGTCCCTGTGGAGCCGGAACATTTTGAACAGGTGACAATCTACTTCAGTGACATTGTTGGATTTACCACCATCTCGGCGATGAGCGAACCCATCGAGGTGGTAGACCTGCTCAATGACCTTTACACCTTGTTCGACGCCATCATTGGCTCACACGACGTCTACAAGGTAATTGGCCGCAAGGAAGACCGAGATTCTCTCCTGGAATGTTCCACCGGTCCTGCCATACTCGGTGGAGACCTAGCTTTTCGTAAAGTTGGCTCCACACGGTATCAAATATTATTCCCACACAGCAGAAGGAGGCCGTTCGTTTCATCGGGCCAGCACCAAGTACACTCCCACCCTATTCCCGTAACCCCAACTATTTACCCTGCTAATCTTCTGACACTAGAGACAATTTAGCATGGTCAATCCACTTAACCCGCACATCTTCAGACACTAAGAGGTAATTTAGCATGGCCAATCCCCCCAACCTGCACATTTTTGGACACTAAAGAGCAATTTTACATGGCCGATCCCCCAATCTGCACATCTTTGGACACAAGGGGGCAGCCTCCCTGTACCCAGTCTGTCTAGCCCTGTTAGCATTTCATACGTTTCAATGCGATCTCCTCTTACCCTCCTAAACTCCAGTGAATACAGGCCCACTCGACCCAATCTCTCCTCATCCGACACCCCCACCAATCCCGATATCAGCCTAGTACCTCTCCGCTGCGTCACTCCGTGACTGTTACATCCTTCCTCCCAAGGTGAAGGGACCTCAGTCCATCTAGAGCTGTTTGCCTTAGAGCAAGGAAGGTTAAGGGGGGGATTCGTTGCACGGTGGCACAATGGTTAGCACTGCCACACAGCGCCAGAGACCTGGGTTCGATTTCCAGTTTGGGGTCACTATCTGTGCGGAGTTTGCACGTTCTCCCCGTGTCTGCGTGGGTTTCCTCAAGATGCTCTGGTTTCTTCTCCGCACTTCAAAGGTGTGCAGGTTAGATGGGTTGGCCGTGCTAAATTGCCCTTTAGTGTCCAAAGATGCGCAGGTTAGGTGGATTGGCCATGCTAAATTGTCCCTTAGTATCCAAAGATCTGTAGGTTAGGTGGATTGGTCATGCTAAATTGCCCCTTAGTCTCCAAAGATGTGTGGGTTAGGTGGATTGGCCATGCTAAATTGCCCCTTGGTGTCCAAAGATGTGTCGGTTAGTTGGATTGGCCATGCTAAATTGCCCCTTAGTGTCCAAAGATGTGTCGGTTAGTTGGATTGGCCATACTAAATTGCCCCTTAGTGTCCAAAGATGTGTAGGTTAGTTGGATTGGCCATGCTAAATTGCCCCTTAGTGTCCAAAGATGTGCGGGTTAGGTGGATTGGCCATGCTAAATTGCCCCTTGGTGTCCAAAGATGTGTCGGTTAGTTGGATTGGCCATGCTAAATTGCCCCTTAGTGTCCAAAGATGTGTAGGTTAGTTGGATTGGCCATGCTAAATTGCCCCTTAGTGTCCAAAGATGTGCGGGTTAGGTGGATTGGCCATGCTAAATTGCCCCTTGGTGTCCAAAGATGTGTAGGTTAGTTGGATTGGCCATGCTGAATTCTCACTCAGTATCCTGGAATGTGTAGGATTAGTGAGATAAATATGTGGGGTTACAATGGTAGAGCCTAGGTGGGATTGTGATCGATGCAGGCTCGATGGGCCGAATGGCCTCCTTCTCCATGTTGGGATGCTATGAAAATCAGGAAGGGTTGTGATTGAGAATCTGGGAGAAGTTGTTTGCCAGTGCCAGGCTCGGTAACCACAGGGGATCAGGGATTGAAGAGAATCAGGAGGCAAGGCGGGTAGAGGAGGACAATTGTAATTAGGCAGCGAGTTGTTGTGATCTGGAAGGTGCTGCCTGAAAGGGCGGCGGAAGCAGATTCAACTGACAGGAGGGAATTGGGTAAAGCACTGAGTTGGGAGGGTGGTTGACGGTGGGAGAGTTGGGTTGGTGGGTGGGGGGTGTGGTGGCATTAATGGGATAGCACTACTAAAGGGAGCAGAATAGCCTCCTCCTGCGCCATATCATCCTCGGATTCTGTGCCTCTAGGTGGAGACAATCGGAGACGCCTATATGGTGGCATCCGGCCTCCCGACTCGGAATGGCAGCCAGCATGCCGCAGAAATCTCCAACATGTCCCTGGACATCCTCAGCACCATCGGAACGTTCAAAATGAAGCACATGCCCGAGGTTCCAGTCCGAATCCGGATTGGACTGCACTCAGGTACTCTGCGCCCACTTAAATCTGATTTATTATTGTCACATCTACTGGGATACAGTGAAAAGTATTGTTTCTTGCGCACTATACAGACAAAGCATACCGTTCATAGAGTACATAGGGGAGAAGGATTTGATTTGATTTATTATTGTCACATCTACTGGCACACAGTGAAAAGTATTGTTTCTTGCGTGCTATACAGACAAAGCATACCGTTCATAGAGTACATGGGGAGAAGGATTTGATTTATTATTGTCACATGTATTGGGATACAGTGAAAAGTATTGTTTCTTGCGTGCTATACAGACAAAGCATACTATTCATAGAGTACATAGGGGAGAAGGATTTGATTTATTACTGTCACATGTATTGGGATACAGTGAAAAGTGTTGTTTCTTGTGTACTGTACAGACAAAGCTTACCGTTCATAGAGTACATAGGGGAGAAGGATTTGATTTATTATTGTCACATGTATTGGGATGCAATGAAAAGTATTGTTTCTTGCACGCTATACAGACAAAGCATACTGTTCATAGAGAAGGAAAGAGTGCAAAATGTAGTGCTACAGTCACAGCCAGCGTAAAGAGAAAGATCAACTTAATGCACGATAGGTCCATTCAAAAGTCTGATGGCAGCAGGGAAGGAGCTGTTCTTGAGTCGTTTGGTGAATTACCTCAGACTTTTGTATTTTTTACCTGCCAGAAGAAGGTGGAAGAGAGTGTATCTGGGGTGTGTGTGGTCTTTGATTATGCTGGCTGCTTTTCCCGAGGCAGTGGGAAGTGTAGACAGAGTCAATGGATGGGAGACTGGTTTGTGTGATGGATTGGGCTACGTTCACTACCTTTTGTAGTTCTTTGCGGCCTTGGGTAGAGCAGGAGCCCATACCAAGCTGTGATACAACCAGAAAGAATGCTTTCTATGGTGCATCTGTAAAAGTTGGTCAGAGTCGTAGCTGACATGCCAAATTTCCTTAGCCTTCTGAGAAAGTAGAGGTGTTGGCGGGCTTTCTTCACTATAGTGTCGGCATGGGGGGGACCAGGACACGTTGTTGGTGATCAGGACTCCTAAAAACTTGAAGCTCTCGATCCTTTCTACTTTGTCCCTGTTGATGTAGACAGGGGCATGTTCTCCTTTGCGCTTCCTGAAGTCGATGACAATCTCCTTCATTTTGTTGACATTGAGGGAGAGATTATTGTCACCACAGCAGAAAGTTGTCCTTGAGGTTTTGCCATGGTACTGAGGTTATCCCCAAACAGGAAGTGAGGCACTGCCTTCAGAACACCCTAAACTCCCAGAGAATTGAAAAAAACAGCAAGGATGAACAGATTCCTTTAGTTTGCAGAGTGTGAAACAATGTGTATGGATGTGTGCTGCTTTGAGCATGTATAAAAGGACCACATTATGAACCCGATGGATTGTCATCAGTTGGTTGTTAGTGTAACCAATCGCACACTTAGGATTGTTTTTAGCTTTGCCTTCTCCATGGCAACACCTCGGGCAATCAGAGTCGCATTCCCAGCCAGTCAGTACTCTTTACCCACTGTGGTGTCGAATTTTGTTGTGATGGTTTGAAATTTGATGTCCCTGCAATTGTCCTGATGAGTGCGAGACGAAAAGCTTCAACATTTCTCCCCTTTTTCACCAACTTTCAGTTTCTGTGCTTTGGGACGGCTATATAAATGCCAATCTGTTTTCAAGAGTGACCTCTTTGAACTGAGGTTTTTGGCGATGGGCCTTAACATCCACTCGTGGGGTTCGATGTCCAACTTTCCAATGAAGCCACTGGTCACACTTTGCTACACTGAAGGCGCTATATAAATGCAAGAAGTTAGCATGCAATGTTTTTGCTTTTGGATGCCAGAGGTTGGCTGTTCTGTATCTCTCGCTGAGCAAGAACCAGCTTCAGGTGGTTGGAGATTTGGCTCTGGCCGAGGGAGAAAGCAGAGCTGACCAATTCTGAGTGTGCCAATAACAACACTAACAGAGAGTTGAAGAGAATCGATCGAGCCGAGGAAGGATGTCCCCATCTGAGGAAGGAGATCTTTATCTGAGGAAGGAGGTCTTTACCTGAGGAAGAAGGTCTTTACCTGAGGAAGGAGGTCTTTACCTGAGGAAGGAGGTCTTTACCTGAGGAAGAAGGTCTTTACCTGAGGAAGGAGGTCTTTACCTGAGGAAGGAGGTCTTTACCTGAGGAAAAAGGTCTTTATCTGAGGAAGGAGGTCTTTACCTGAGGAAGGATGTCTTTACCTGAGGAAGGAGGTCTTTACCTGAGGAAAAAGGTCTTTACCTGAGGAAGGAGGTCTTTACCTGAGGAAGGATGTCTTTACCTGAGGAAGGAGGTCTTTACCTGAGGAAGGATGTCTTTACCTGAGGAAGGAGGTCTTTACCTGAGGAAGGATGTCTTTACCTGAGGAAGGAGGTCTTTATCTGAGGAAGGAGGTCTTTACCTGAGGAAGGAGGTCTTTACCTGAGGAAGGATGTCTTTACCTGAGGAAGGAGGTCTTTACCTGAGGAAGGAGGTCTTTATCTGAGGAAGGAGGTCTTTATCTGAGGAAGGAGTTCTTTACCTGAGGAAGGATGTCTTTATCTGAGGAAGGAGGTCTTTACCTGAGGAAGGAGGTCTTTACCTGAGGAAGGAGGTCTCCATCTGAGAGAGAATGTCCTTGCTATAGAGGGAGTACAGTGGAGATTAACCAGATTGATTCCTGGGATGGCAGGTCTGTCATATGAGGAGAGACTAAGTCAGTTAGGATTATGTTCAGAAGTTTAAAAGAGTGAGAGGGGATCTGATAGAAACTTATAAAATTCTAACAGGGTTAGACAGGGTAGATTCAGAAGGAATGTTCCCGATGTGGGGGAGTCCAGAATTAGGCGTCATAGTTTGAGGATAAGGGGTAAACCTTTTAGGACTGAGGTGAGAGTGGTGAATGTGTGGAATTCACTCCCACTGAAAGTAGTTGAGGGCAAAATATTGTGTGATTTCAAGAATAACAGTCTATTTATTAGTCACATGTAGGCTTACATTAACACTGCAGTGAAGTTACTATGAAAATCCCCTAGTGCTCCGGCGCCTGTTCAGGTAACACTGAGGGAGAATTTAGTGCCCTAACCATCACATCTTTTGAACTATAGGAGGAAACCAGAGCACCCGGAGGAAACCCACCCAGACACAGGGAGAACGTGCAGACTCCACACAGACAGTGACCCAAGCCAGGAATCGAACCCAGGTCCCTGGCGCTGTGGGGCAGCAGTGCTAACCACTGTGCCGCCGTGCCACCCACGAATAAATTTTAGGGGCTAAAGGGATTAAGGGATATGAGGAGAAGGCAGGAACAGAATATTGAATTTGGTGATCAGCATGCTCAAGATAAATGGTGGAGCAGACTCGAGGAGCCGAATGGCCTAAACCTGTTTCCAATTTCTATGATAATGTGGCTCATTTAGGTGTGCTCGGTGTAACATACATTTGGAGAAGGCAATTGACCATCTGCAGACAATAGGAACAATAAAAGAGGGACAGTTGAAACTATGTTTAAAATGTTGTGTTCCTGTCTCCAGGTCCATGTGTGGCGGGGGTGGTAGGACTAACCATGCCGCGGTACTGTCTGTTTGGAGACACCGTCAACACTGCGTCCCGGATGGAGTCGACAGGACTGCGTAAGTAGCAAGCTCAGGAAAGAGGAGGTTCATTGACTGACACCAAATTACAGTATTTTCCAGCAGCCATGCACCCGACTGAGGACCCATCCTGTAACTGGTACTCCCCCCTGCCACCGAACGACTAACCTCGGGATCTCCCTGTGCACTTAATGGGGGAAATCTATTAAAATATATATCCAACTCCCCTGCTTCCTGGACGATAGAGTTCCACAGACTGAGCCCCTCGATTAGATTCCAGTCTGTAACTCAGTCCCAGGTATCTGTTATTCTATATATAAACCACCCTGAACCCCTCGATTAGATTCCAGTCTGTATCTCACTCCCAGGAATCTGTTATTCTATATATAAACCATCCCGAACCCCTCGATTAGATTCCAGTCTGTAACTCACTCCCAGGTATCTGTTATTCTATATATAAGCCACCCTGAGCCCTTCGATTAGATTCCAGTCTGTAACTCACTCCCAGGTATCTGTTATTCTATATATAAACCATCCCAAACCCCTCGTTTAGATTCCAGTCTGTAACTCACTCCCAGGTATCTGTTATTCTATATATAAGCCACCCTGAACCCCTCCATTAGATTCCAGTCTGTAACTCACTCCCAGGTATCTGTTATTCTATATATAAACCACCCTGAACCCTTCGATTAGATTCCAGTCTGTAACTCACTCCCAGGTATCTGTTATTCTATATATAAACCACCCCGAACCCCTCGATTAGATTCCAGTCTGTAACTCACTCCCGGGTATCTGTTATTCTATACATAAACCACCCTGAACCCTTCGATTAGATTCCAGTCTGTAACTCACTCCCAGGTATCTGTTATTCTATATATAAACCATCCCGAACCCCTCGATTAGATTCCAGTCTGTAACTCACTCCCAGGTATCTGTTATTCTATATATAAACCACCCCGAACCCCTCGATTAGATTCCAGTCTGTAACTCACTCCCAGGTATCTGTTATTCTATATATAAACCATCCCGAACCCCTCGATTAGATTCCAGTCTGTAACTCACTCCCGGGTATCTGTTACTCTGTATACAAACCACCCCAAACTCGTCGATTAGATTCCAGTCTGTAACTCCCTTCCAGGTATCTGTTATTCTATATATAAACCACCCTGAACCCCTCAATTAGATTCCAGTCCGTAACTCACTCCCAGGTATCTGTTATTCTATATATAAACCATCCCGAACCCCTCGATTAGATTCCAGTCTGTAACTCACTCCCGGGTATCTGTTATTCTATATATAAACCACCCTGAACCCTCCGATTAGATTCCAGTCTGTAACTCACTCCCAGGTATCTGTTATTCTATATATAAACCACCCCGAACCCCTTGATTAGATTCCAGTCTGTAACTCACTGCCGGGTATCTGTTGTTCTATATATAAACCACCCTGCAGCCCTCGATTAGATTTCAGTCTGATTCAATCTTGGTCTGTTTCTTTTGAACAATGAACTAAGAACTGTCCAGCACAGGAGCAGGCCCTCCAAGCCTGTGCCGATCCTGATGCCCTAACTAAACTAAAAACAAAATCTTTTGCCCTTACTTGGTCTGTATCCCTCTATTCCCTCCCTATTCCTGCACCCATCCAGATGTCTATTAAATGTTGCTAATGTGCCTCCATTGGCAGCGCGTTTCAGGCACCCACCACCCTCTTTCTGAAAAACCTCCCTGCATATCTCCCTTAAACTTTCCCCCTCTCATCTTGAACCTGTGCCCCCGCTTTGTAATTGACTCTTCTACCCTGGGGAAAAAGCCTCTGACTATCCATGCCTTTCATAATTTTGCTGACCTCTATCTCCCCTCAGCCTCTGTCTTTCCAGTGAAAACAATCCTCGTTTATACCATCTGTCCTCACAGCCAACACTCTCGAGACCAGCAACATCCTGGTGAACCATCTTTGCACTCTGTCCGGATCTTTCACGTCCTTCTGGTCGTTTGGCAATCAGAACTGTGCACAATAAAGGCAGCACGGTGCACACTGTTTTGCAATTTTATTCTGAAAGTATTGAGTCGGGAAATGTTTGGCACTCACTGAGTTTCTACTGCTCGGCTTTATAATGTACAAAATATTTGTCAAGCCCTTGTAAAGTGCGTTTCTTAAAAGCTGTATTTTACAGCTGTATTGAGAATGTGTTGGTGAGTTTTTTTTGCTTCTTCACAGCACCAAGGACCCAGTTCGATTCCTGGCTTGGGTCACTGTCTGTGCAGAGTCTACAATTCTCCCTTGTGTCTGCATGGTATTCCTCTGGGTGCTTCGGTTCCCTTCTACAGCCCGAAAGATGTGCTGGTTAGGTGGATTGGCCATGCTAAATCGTCCCTTAGTGTCCAAAGATGTGTAGATTAGGTGGATTGGCCATAATTAATTGCCCCTTAGTGTCCAAAGATGCAGGCTAGGTGGATTGGCCATGCTAAATTGCCTCTTAGTGTACAAAGATACATAGGTTAGGTAGATTGGCCATAATAAATTGCCCCTTAGTGTCCAAAGATGTGCAGGTTAGGTGGATTGGCCATGCTAAATTGTCCCTTAGTGTCCAAAGATGTGCGGGTTAGGTGGATTGGCCATGCTAAATTGTCCCTTAGTGTCCAAAGGTGTCATGGTTAGATGGATTAATCGGATTAGGGGCATTGGCTATGCTGAACTCTCCTGAACAGATGCTGCAGTGCGGGAACTACGGGATTTTCACAGTAACTACATTGCAGTGTTAATGTAAACCTACCTGTGACACTAATAAATAAATTAATTATTATTGCAAATGGGCTGTAACCAAGAGGTTCTACGTGTTTTGCCAACTCTTGTACTCATTGTCCTGGTTGATGAAGGCAAGCATACCGCCTGCCTTCTTAATCAGCTTGGCCACGCGGGTTGCCAGATTTAGGGAACCGTGGACCTATACGCCCAGATCCCTCTGTATGTTAATGTTGCTCAGGGTTCTGCCATTTACAGTGTAATTTACTCTGCACTGTTTGTTTGTGGTGATAATGGATGATGTCTCTGTTTGCAGCGTACCGAATCCACTTAAGTCAGAGCACAGTTGACATCCTGCGGGGCCTCGATTTGGGCTATCAGATCCACCTGAGGGGCAAAACTGAACTAAAGGTAATCGTGGTGTTGTAGGTAAAATAATACCTCGAAGACTGTTAGTGAGTCAAAATACAGTGCTTTTTATTGCAAAGCTTTGGGGAGAAACTGGCTCCGATTAAGGCTTACCAGACTTCTCCTAGAACACAGACACAAGTGGTATTTATACGTTATTAGCTCCAGCAGGAATTACGATTCAAAGTTCCGATTCCAGCCAGACCTCCAGATCTTCCTTCCTGGGTCGTGATGCAGCCCCAGAGTGAATCAGGAATTACAGTCCTGCAGTCAGGACACAGGAAATTCCCTTCTGCAGCAGTACCGGCATCCCTGTCTTTGAAGTTACTTGTGCGATCGTGGCTGTCCCAGCAGGACTCTTCCTGTTAAAAGCCGGGATCATAAACTACCATCTGTGTAACGATGTCCCACTAACACAAATAGGTAAGATTTGCAAAGTCTACAAAATAACAGTCATATTAAACTATCAGCTGTTATAAAAACGAGAGTTAAAGTATGTGAAACATAAACAAATAACTTATATTACTGCCACAAACAGTATGAGCAGTGTAAACTTGAGAAGATCAGTCATGAGGAAGGGTTATATTTGTGACATATTCTTGGTACAAAATCCATTAACCCTTTCCCTTCAGGTACAAGATGCATTCAGCTTTTCCCTACTTCAGTGGGAACTTAGGGGTTTGGAATGTGAGTTTGTGAAGAAATGATTGGAGATGTTAGGGCAGGCGTAACAAAGTGTTTTGTTATTCACTCATGGGCGTCGCTGGCTGGGCCAGCATTTATTGCCCATCCCTAGTTGCCCCTTGGAAGGCAGTTGAGAGTTAACCATATTGCTGTGGCTCTGGAGTCACATGTAGGCCAGACTGGGCAAGGACGGCAGATTTCCTTCCCTAAAGGAACCAGTTTTTCCAACAATGGGCCATCAGCAGATTCTTAATTCCAGGTATTTTTCATTGAATTCAAATTCCCCCATCTGCCATGGTGGGATTTGAACCCGGGTCCCCCAGAACATTAGCCGGGTTTCTGGATTAATATTCCAGCGATAATACCACTATTGGCTCCCCTGGCGTGATTCTGGGTGAGGTGATGTTGAAATGTTAGTTCAGGTCCAGTTTAGAACATTGTGTTCAAATCTTGGTGCCGTGCTTCCCGGAAGGGTGATGTACAGCCTTTGCAGAGAGTACGGAAGAGATTGGCTGGAGAATTGTGCCAGGGATGAAGGGTTACGCTTGTGTGCTGTTCCTCCCTGGAGCAGAGGTGGTTAAAAAGGTGGGAATTTGATTAGAAGGGTTCGGAATCACAAAGAGTTTGGACTGGGTGTCAAAGGAGCAACTGTTTACCAAGGGCGAAAGGCTGGATAACAAGGGAACTTGGATAAGTCAGAGAAACAGAGGCCACGTGAGGGGGGGCGGAATCTTTCTCCGGCTGTGAATATCTGGGATCTATCAGAGTCAGTGGCTGGGATCTATTGGACAGAATGGTCAGAATATGGGATCCACCAGAGGGAGTTTTGGGATCTGGGATCTATCAGAGGGAATGGTTGGGATCTGGGACCTATCAGAGGGAACAGTTGGGATCTGGGATCTATCGGTGGGTGCAGTTAGGATCTCAGGATCTATCAGTGGATTCGATTGGGATCTCAGGATCTTTCGGGGGAATGGTTGGGATCTGGGATCTATCAGAGGGAATGGTTTGAATCTGGGATCTTTTGGACGGAGTGGTTGGGCTCTGGGATCTATTGGAGGGTCTGATTGGAAGCTGGGATCTATTGGGGGGAGATCTGGGATCTATAGAGGGAGTGGTTTGGGATCTGGGATCTATCAGAGTGAATTTTAGGGATCCAGGATCTTTTGGAGAGAGTGGTTGGGATCTGGGACCTATCAGAGGGAGTGATTGGGTTGTGGGACCTATCAGAGGGAGTGGTTAGGATCTGGGATCTATCAGAGGGAGTGATTGGGTTCTGGGACCTGTCAGAGGGAGTGGTTAGGATCTGGGATCTATCAGAGGGAATGGTTGGGTTCTGGGATCTATCAGAGGGAGTGGTTGGGAACGGGGATCTATCAGAGGAGTGGTTGGGGTCTGGGATCTATCGGAGGGAGAGGTTGGGATCTGAGATCTATCACAGGAGTGGTGGAGGCAGATTCAGTTGGGGGTTTTGTAAGGGAATGGGTGAGTAATAGAAGGAGGTGGAGTGCCTGGGATGTGTGGGTGGTGGGACGGGGAAGGGTGGAGGTTTATAAACGGACGGCTGTTTGAAAGATCAGTGCTCTTGTCTGGGTGATGTGAGAATGAAGACTAGGGGAGGGCTGTTGTGAGTGAGTCAACACGCTCGCGTACAATGCATCAGTGCTTTGAATGGGAATGTGGAACGCTCTCGTGGTTACTGTTACCTGTCTGTTTTCCGAAGGGCAGAGGCATTGAAGACACTTTCTGGCTCGTGGGCAAAGAGGGTTTTACAAAACCTCTCCCGACTCCCCCAGACCTGCTACCTGGGTAGGTAACCCCATCCCCTTCCCACTGTGACTGGCCAGTGTGTGCGTGCTGAAAGACTGAAGGGCTGATCCATCCAGAAGTTTAAGGAGATACACGGATTTATTGGTGCTGACAGAGACGAAGTCTCCCGTCTGGTGGGGATGGGGTCAGCGGGAGGGGGTTCAGAACAACGAGGGCCCAGAACCTACAGACTGGAGCCCGGTTGTTCATGGAGGAAGGTGAGAAAGGACTTCCTCATCCAGAGGGGAATGGGATCGAATCCCACATTCTCCCCACTCCCCATGGGATCAAGTCCCACACTCTCCCCCACTCCCCCATGGGAGCGAGTCCCACATTCTCCCCCACTCCCCTGTGGGAGCAAGTCCCACATTCTCCCCACTCCCCGTGGGAGCAAATCCCACATTCTTCCCACTCCCTATAGGAACAAGTCCCACATTCTCCCCCACTCCCTGTGGGAGCGAGTCCCACATTCTCCCCACTCTCTGTGGGAGCAAATCCCACATTCTCCCCACTCCCCATGGGAGCAAGTCCCACATTCTCCCCACTCCCCCCATGGGAGCAAGTCCCACATTCTCCCCACTCCCCGTGGGAGCGAGTCCCACATTCTCCCCACTCCCCCCATGGGAGCAAGTCCCACATTCTCCCCACTCCCCGTGGAAGCGAGTCCCACATTCTCCCCCACTCCCCGTGGAAGTGAGTCTCACATTCTCCCCACCCCCATTGGATCAAGTCCCACATTCTCCCCACTCCCCGTGGGACCGAGTCCCACATTCTCCCCACTCTCCCATGGGAGCGAGTCCCACATTCTCCCCCAATCCCCCGTGGGAGCGAGTCCCACATTCTCCCCACTCCCCGTGGGAGCGAATCCCACATTCTCCCCTCTCCCTACAGGAACAAGTCCCACATTCTCCCCACTCTCTGTGGGAGCAAATCCCACATTCTCCCCACTCTCTGTGGGAGCGAGTCCCACATTCTCCCCACTCTCTGTGGGAGCGAGTCCCACATTCTCCCCACTCTCTGTGGGATCGAATCCCACATTCTCCCCCACTCCCCGTGGGAGCGAGTCCCATATGTTCCCTGGGTAAAAAAAATCCTGAGTGAGTTTACAAGTGTCTGCCTGATATTTACCACCCCCTTTGGGGACTGCCCCTGCAAACATCTCTGTGTCGACCCCACCAAACCCTCTCATCAACTCAAGCACCTCGATTGGGTCAGTCCCTCGGTCTTTTTTCTAGATAAGTGAGCCTGGGCCTTGTTCAATCCTTCCTGAGGTTCCTAATCGCTGTGTTGCTTGTAAACCTTTCTTCCTCCAGTGCCTCTTGTGTCCTTTCTCGAACATGTTGGTCTGACGACGACACAGTTTAATTTGCTTTCTCTTTTTCCATCCTCAGAGCCAGTAACCACGGCATTAGTTTGGATGAAGTACCCCCAGAAAGACGACAGAAGCTGCTGAAGGTTCGGAATATGAAATAGGTATAGATTACTGAACCTTATTCTCATTATTGCTGCTGGCACAAAGCTGTCTCGTTCCTTGTCCATGCTTCACGTTGACTGAGTTCCCTCCATTAGGTCAACGCTCTTGTCATCCATGCCCTCCTCCTATCAGTCCACAAGAGGTTGTGAATGAAGCCCAATCCATCAGGCAAACCAGCCTCCCACCCATTGACTCCACTTCCTGCTGCCTCGAGAAAAGCAGACAGCATAATCAAGGACCCCACACACCCCGGACATTCTCTTCCACCTTCTTCCGTCAGGAAAAAGATACAAAAGTCCGAGGTCACGTACCAACCGACTCAAGAACAGCTTCTTCCTTGCTGCTGTCAGACTTCTGAATGGACCTACCTTGAATTGAGTTGACCTTTCTCTACACCCTAGCTATGACTATAACACGACAGCGTGGTGACACAGTGGTTAGCACTACTGCCTCACAGTGCCAGTGACTCGGGTTTGAACCTGGCTTGGGTTCACTGACTGTGCGGAATCTCTACGTTCCCTCCGTGTCTGCGTAGGTTTCCTCCGGATGCTCCGGTTTCCTCCCACAGTCTGAAAGACATGCAGGTTAGGGTGCATTGACCTGAACAGATGCCGAGTGACAAGGGGAATTTCACAGCAACTTCACTGCAGTGTTAATGTGAACCTTACTTGTGACACTAATAAATAAACTTTAACTACACTCTGCACTGTCTTCTTCTCTATGAATGGTATGCTTTGTCGGCATAGCTCACAAGAAACAATACTTTTCACTATATCCCGATACATGTGACAATAACAAATCAAATCAAATCCTTCTCCCCTATGTACTCTATGAATGGTATACTTTGCCTGTATAGCATGCAAGAAACAATACTTTTCACAGTATCCCAATACACGTGACAATAATAAATCAAGTCAAATCCTTCTCTCCTACGTACTCTATGAACGGTATGCTTTGTCCTGGGAGTGTTTGAAGGGGGACAGTGTAGAGGGAGCTTTACTCTGTATCTCATCCTGTTCTGTACCTGTCCTGGGAGCGTTTGATGGGGACAGTGTAGAGAGAACTTTATTCTGTATCTAATCCTGTGCTGTAGCTGTCCTGGGAGTGTTTGATGGGGGACAGTGTAGAGGGAGCTTTACTCTGTATCTAACCCCGTGCTGTACCTGTCCTGGGAGCGTTTGATGGGGGGACAGTGTAGAGGGAGCTTTAATCTGTATCTAACCCCGTGCTGTACCTGTCCTGGTAGTGTTTGATGGGGACAGTGTAGAGGGAACTTTAATCTGTATCCAACCCCGTGCTATACCTGTCCTGGGACTGTTTGATGGGGGACAGTGTAGAGGGAGCTTTATTCTGTATCGAACCCCATGCTGTACCTGTCCTGGGAGTGTTTGATGGGGGGACAGTGTAGAGGGAGCTTTACTCTGTATCTAACCCCGTGCTGTACCTGTCCTGGGAGTGTTTGATGGGGACAGTGTAGAGGGAACTTTAATCTGTATCCAACCCCGTGCTATACCTATCCTGGGAGTGTTTGATGGGGGGACAGTGTAGAGGGAGCTTTACTCTGTATCTAACCCCGTGCTGTACCTGTCCTGGGATTATTTGATGGGGGACAGTGTAGAGGGAGATTTACTCTCTACCAACACACAGGACACAAACTTTACAAGATGGGTGCGGTTCAAAACACTGGTTAATAGACTGCAGATATTTTAAACTTATTTTCCTCAGATAGGAAACGCCACAGGGTTAGCCTACCTTGAGAGATTCGCCTCATTATCAGGCAAACGGTGAGAAAGAGGATTAATAAGATTCCAACTGTCACCATGGACACAAGGAGGTACAGAATGAAGTGCTAGGGTGTAGAGAAAGATCAACTTAATGCGAGGTAAGTCCATTCAAAAGGTTGACAGCAGCAGAGAAGAAGCTGTCCTTGAGTTGGTTGGTATGTGACCTCAGACTTTTGTATCTTTTACCTGATGGAAGAAGGTGGAAGAGAGAATGTCCGGGGTGCGTGGGGTCCTTGATTATTCTGGTTGCTTTTCCCGAGGCAGCGGGAAGTGTAGACAGAGTCAATGGACAGGAGCGTGATGGATTGGGCTACATTCACGACCTTTTGTACCGATGCAGAGTAGTTAAGGCTGAAGCTCACTGAATTAGACAGATTTAGATCTGTTTAACTCACAGGTCCTCCGGTCTGGAGAGGAGCTTCTTCTGGTCCATATGGATGTCGAAGACTTAGATCAACCTAAGAAAGATGTTCTGCTGAGGGAGCATGAGCAGCTAGGGGCAAAAAATATTCAAAAATTGTTGGGTGCAGGTGGGAAAGCGGAACTAAGACCATGATCAGGTCAGCCATGACCTTTTGAATGGCAGGGTCGGCTCGAGGGGCTGAATGGCCTACCCCTTATTCCTATGATGGTTCTCTCTATTTTCTGTTGGTTTTTTTTTGATGTGGAGTTGCCGGCATTGGACTGGGGTAAACTCAGTCAGAAGTCTCACAACACCAGGTTAAAGTCCAACAGGTTTATTTGGTAGCAAAAGCCACTAGCTTTCGGGCCTCTGACCCTTCATCAAGTGAGTGGAGAGTTCTGATCACAAACAGGGGATGTAAAGACACAAACTCAGTTTACAGAATACTGATTAGAATGTGAGTTTTTACAGCTAACTAATTCTTAAAGATGCCGACAATGTGAGTGGAGAGAGCATTAAGCACAGGTTAAAGAGATGTGTATTGTTTCCAGACAAGACAGTAAGTGAGATGTTGCAAGTTCAGCCAAGTCATGGGGGTTACAAATAGTGTGAATGAACCCAAGATCCCGGTTGAGGCCGTCCTCATGTGTGGAGAACTTGGCATTACAAGCATTCTCCAAGGCAGCCTTCACGACACACGACAGCGCAGAGTCGCTGAGCAGAAACTGATAGCCCAGTCCACCATTGACCACAAAATCAGGGCCAATCCCATTGCCCCGCTCCCTCTCGCAGAGGAACAATGGAGGTGAATTATTATCTCAAAATTCAGACCATTTCCCCCCCAAGGGTGTCAACTGGGGTCTTTCCTTTGGCCTCATGGGATAGAGGATCACAGAAGAAGAGGGCGAAAACCCTCTTGGGCAGTGCCCCAGATCACCAACTCCTCCGAGTTCCCCTCCAGCCCATCTCAGCATGGCACCTCTGCGCCCTCTCAATGACTCTCACGTCCTGTGATGACCAGAGCCGGACACAGCATTGAATTGAGTTGGACGACACTACTGCTGCCTCATAATGCCAGGGACCCGGGTTCAATTGCGGCCTCAGGTGACTGTGCGGTGTTTGCACATTCTCCCCGTGTCTGCTAAATTACCCCTTAGTGTCCAAAGATGTGTAAATTAGGTGGATTGGCCATGCTAAATTGCCAATTGATGTCCAAAAATATTTGGACACTGTCCAAAGATGTGCGGGTTAGGTGGATTGGCCATGCTAAATTGCCCCTTAGTATCTAGAGATTGCAGGTTAGGTGAATTGACCATGCTAAATTACCCCTTAGTGTCCAAAGATGTGCAGGTTAGGGGGATTGGCCATGCTAAGTTGCCCCTTAGTCTCCAAAGATGTGAAGGTTAGATGGGATTGAGGTCAGTGCAGACTCAATGGGCCAAATGGCCTTCTGAACTGTAGGGATTCTATGATTCTAATCTCGTAATCAGGGTTCAGTATTTAATCCCCCGACAGCCCGAATCTGATGAGGAGAGCAAGGCTTTTCATCAGGTCTATTAGCTTGTTACGACTAGTGGTACAATGGGTTAGCACTGCTGCCTCACAGTGCCAGGGATCCCGTTCGATTCCTGACTTGAGACAGTGTCTGTGTGGAGTCTGCGCGTTCTCCCCCTGTGTCTGCGTGGGTTTCCTCCGAGTGCTCCGGTTTCCTCCCACAGTCCGAAAGACGCGCTGGTTAGGGTGCATTTACCCGAACAGGCACCAGCATGTGCTGAGTAGGGAAATTTCACAGTAACTTCACTGCAGTGTTAATGTCAGCCTTACTAATAAATAAACTAACTTTTTACACTGTGGAGATTCAATAATATTTTTAAAAAAGACTGCATTTCAACAGTGACCTTTGGGGAATACCAGATTACTATCTTCCGGTCTGAAAAAGTAACTATCACAGTTCGCTCTTTATTAGGAACTCAGAATGAAACTTATTCACTATTTATGTTTAGTTCCTGAAACCAATCAGTGTTGGAGATCAGAATTCGACATTTATGTTCTGTTTGACAAATTAACAGATTAGACCTACGTCCCTCCTTGTGTTAGCTTTTCTGTGATCATCTTTATCAGATCACAATTTGCTGTTAGCCCGCAGACACAGTTAAAAAGATTGCAAAACCGGATGTTCTCAAGTGGTAAGGACCGAACCAGTTCTTTTCAGGGGGGGGGCGGTTCCGGGAACGAGGTCTGCAGTCCGTCAACAAACGCTTGGGGTCAGAGGGATTGCCACATTTTGCAAAGTGAAATAAAATCTGCAGCTTAAAAGGATCAGGTTCAGGAGCAGTATTCCTCTCTCAAGAAAAGAACTAAGAAAATTACAGCACAGGAACAGGCCCTTCAGCCCCTCCAAGCCTACACCAACCGCGCTGCCTGACTGAACTAAAACCCCCTACCCTTCCAGGGACCATATCCCTCTATCCCCATCCTATTCATGTATTTGTCAAGACGCCCCTTAAGAGTCACAAGCTTCCACTACCTCCCCCCAGCAATGAGTTCCAGGCAACCACTACTCTCTGTGTTAAAAAATCTGCCTCGTATATCTCTTTTAAACCTTGGCCCTCGCACCTCAAACCTGTGCCCCCTAGTAATTGACTCTTCCACCCTGGGAAAAAGCTTCTGACACTGAACATCAGACTCAGATTCCAGGGATAGCTGGCACAATTGGGCTGGTTTTCGAGTAATATTTATGCAGGACCCTCCTGTAGCCCAGGGCACTAATAAATTAGGTAGCTGATGGACCTTTGCTCTGAGGCCAGTTTGATAAAAGCGTGCTGGCAGATGAGGGGGTATTAGAACAGGAAACCAACAGATTGGTCGAGGTGGAAGGGTTTAAGGAGAGTCTTAAGGGATGATTAAGAGACCAAGAGAATACAGAAAGGATATGATTAAACTAGAAAGATTATACACAGCAAGACCCCACAATACAGGGTTGGGACGTCTTGTTGAAGTTGTACAAGACATTGGTAAGGCCACACTTGGAATACTGTGTACGGTTCTGGTCACCCTATTATAGAAAGGATATTATTAAACTAGAAAGAGTGTAGAAAAGATTGAGAACATAGAACAGTACAGCACATACAGGCCCTTTGGCCCTCGATGTTGTATCAAGCTATGTCCGAACCCAAGCTATCCCACTCCCTATCATTCTGGTGTGCTCCATGTGCCTATCCAATAACCCCTTGAAAGTTCCTAAAGTGTCCGACTCCACTATCACAGCAGGCAGTGCATTCCGCACCCCAACCACTCTTTGAGTACTAGGATGCTACCGGGACTTGATGGATTGAGGTATAAGGAGAAGCTGGATAGACTGGGACTTTCTTTCCCTGGAGTGCAGAAGGCTGAGGGGGTGAACTTATAGAGGTCTATAAAATAATGAGGGGCACAGATCAGATAGACAGTCAATATCTTTCCCCAAAGGTAGGAGAGTCTAAAACTAGGTTTAAGGTGAGAGGGGAGAGATACAAAAGTGTCCAGAGGGGCAATTCTTTCACACAGAGGGTGGTGAGCGTCTGGAACGAGCTGCCAGAGGTAGTAGTAGAGGTGGGTACAATTTAGTCTTTTAAAAAGCATTTAGAAGGTTACAGGGATAAGATGGGTATAGAGGGATTTGGCCAAATGCGGGCAATTCGGACTAGCTTTGGTGTTTAAGAGAAAGGGCAACATGGACAAGTTGGGCCGAAGGGCCTGATTCCATGCTGATTTCTCACATGTATTGGGATACAGTGAAAAGTATTGTTTCTTGTGCGCTATACAGACAAAGCATACCATTCATAGAGTACATAGGGGAGAAGGATTTGATTTGATTTATTATTGTCACATGTACTGGGATACAGTGAAAAGTATTGTTTCTTGCGCAGCATACAGACAAAGCATACTATTCATAGAGTACATAGGGGAGAAGGATTTGATTTGATTTATTATTGTCATATATACTGGGATACAGTGAGAAGTATTGTTTCTTGCGCGCTATACAGACAAAGCATATTGTCACAGTACATGTGACAATAATAAATCAAATCCTTCTCCTCTATGTACTCTATGAACAGTATGCTTTGTTTGTATAGCACGCAAGAAACAATACTTTTCACTGTATCCCAATACACGTGACAATAATAAATCAAATCAAATCCTTCTCCTCTATGTACTCTATGAACAGTATACTTTGTCTGTATAACGCATGAGAAACAATACTTTCAATGTATCCCAATACACATGACTGTGACTAATCAACATTCTGTGGTTTATTATTGACCTAAAATTGAACTGGATCAACTACATAAATACTGTGGCTACCAGAGTAGGTCAGAGGCTGGGAATCCTGTGGCGAGTAACTCACCTCCTGACTCCCCAAAAGCCTGTCCAATATCTACAAGGACACAAGTCACGAGTGTGACAGAATACTCCCCACTTGCCTGGATGGGTGCGGCTCCAACAACACTCAAGAAGCTCGACACCATCCAGGACAAAGTTGGATTGGCACCCCATTCACAAACACACACTCCCTCCACCACCAACGCAGCCATGTGTACCATCTACAAGGTGCACTGCAGCGACTCACCAAGGCTCCTTAGACAACACCTTCTCAACCCACAATCTCCCCCACCCAGAAGGATAAGGGCAGCAGATACACGGGAACACCTGATCTGAAACTATATTGACGTTCCTTCACTAACTCAGCTTTCTTGGCTGCAACGCCTCAAGTAAGAGGAAGAGGATGATTCATCTATGAGATAAACACATCAAGCAAAGATATGAAACCTTATTGTTTAGCACTCAGTGTCGAGAATGTGGGGAAAGGACATCGAATACAGGCAGGTTAATTTGCAAAATGTGTGAGAAGAGTTATCAAACAAAAATCTAAACGAAAATGACCTTTCTGTCAGCATGTGGGACTTTAAGGTTTAAATTATGGGGGCAGATTATTTTTTTAAATTTATTCCTCTGAAATGGGTGTCACTGGTTGGCCAATATTTATTGCCCATCGCTAGTTGCCCATGGGCAGTTTGAGATTCAACCATATTGGCTGTGGCTCTGGAGTCCCATGTAGGCCAGACCGGGTAAGGACGGCAGATTTTCTTCCCTAGATCACCAGCAACCTGTCCTGGTCCTCCCCACGCCAACCCTATAGTTAAGAAAGCCCACCAACGCCGCTACTTTCTCAGAAGACTAAGGAAATTTGGCATGTCAGCTACGATTCTCACCAACTTTTACAGATGCACCATCGAAAGCATTCTTTCTGGTTGTATCACAGCTTGGTATGGGCTCCTGCTGTGCCTAAGACCGCAAGGAACTACAAAAGGTCGTGAATGTAGCCCAATCCATCACGCAAACCAGCCTCCCATCCATTGACTCTGTCTACACTTCCCGCTGCCTCGGGAAAAGCAGCCAGCATAATTGAGGACCCCACGTACCCCGGACATTCTCTCTTCCACCTTCTCCCATCGGAAAAAAGATACGAAAGTCTGAGGTCATGTACCAACTGACTCAAGAACAGCTTCTTCCCTGCTGCCATCAGACTTTTGAATGGAACTACATTGCATTAAGTTGACCTTTCTCTACACCCTAGCTATGACTGCAACACTACATTCTGCACTCTCTCTTTTCCTTCTCTATAAATGGTATGCTTTGTCTGTATAATGTGCAAGAAACAATACTTTTCACTGTATCCAACACATGTGACAATAATAAATCAAATCAAATCCTTCTCCCCTATGTACTCTATGAACAGTACGCTTTGTCTGTATAGCGTGCAAGAAACTACTTTTCACCGTATCCAATACATGTGACAATAATAAATCAAATCCTTCTCCCCTATGTACTCTATGAATGGTACGCTTTGTCTGTATAGCGTGCAAGAAACAATACTTTTCACCGTATCCAATACATGTGACAATAATAAACCAAATCAAATCCTTCTCCCCATGTACTCAGTTTCGCAAGTCCCGGCAACATCGTTGAGCAGAGACTGATAGCCAAGTTCTGCACACATGAGGACGGCCTCAACCGGGATCTTGGGTTCATGCCGCACTATCTGTAACCCCCATGACTTACCTGGGCTTGCAACATCTCACTTACTGTCCTGTCTGGAGACAATACACATCTCTTTAACCTGTGCTTAATGCTATCTCCACTCACACTGTCTGCATCTTTAAGACTTGATTAACTGTAGAAACTCACATTCTAATCAGTATTCTGTAAACTGTGTGTGTGTCTTTATATGCCCTGTTTGTGATCAGAACTCTCCACTCACCTGATGAAGGAACAGCGTTTCCGAAAGCTAGTGGCGTTTACTATTAAATAAACCCGTTGGACTTTAACCTGGTGTTGTGAGACTTCTTACTGTGTTTACCCCAGTCCAACGGCGGCATCTCCACATCATGTAATATAAACAGGGCCTAGTTTTAAGGCTGATAAAATTGGATACCCTAAATTAAAAGATTGGGCATATTAAAATCAAACGCAGTCAAACCTCGGGCAGGCAAATATACTAACCTGTCTGTGCCTGATTCATCAATCACCCATCCAAGGTCGATGCATCCTACTGATACTTAGCAGGAGGCCATCGCACCCCATTGAAATGCACCGGCCTATTGTTAGAAGCCCGTTCATTATCTTATATGTCTCTATAAGATCTCAGCCTTCTAAACTCCAGTGAGGCCCAGTCCACTCAATCTCTCCTCATAAGCTACCCCTCTCATCTCCAGAATCAACCTGGTGAACCTTCTCTGCACCCCCTCCAAAGCTAATATATCCTTTCTTAAATAAGGAGAACAAAACTGCACACAGTACTCCAGTTGCAGCCTCACCAGTACCTTGTACAGTTGCAGCAAGACCTCCCTGCTTTTATACTCCAAGGTGTCCATTCCATGCCGTTGCTTACATGTAACCTGTTATCAGATTAAGCCAACTTGCAGGAACTTGCGGTGACAGAACATCTGGAGGGGGTGCAGAGACGGTTCGCCAGGCTGATTCTGGAGATGAGGGGGTTAGCTTATGAGGAGAGATTGAGTCGACTGGGCCTGTACTCGTTGGAGTTTAAAAGATTGAGGGGAGATCTTATCGAGACATATAAGGTAATGAAGGGGCTAGGCAGGGTAGAAGCAGAGAAATTATTTCCACTTAGAATGGAAACAAGAACTAGAGGGCACAGCCTCAAAATACGGGGGAGTCAATTTAGAACAGAGTTGAGGAGGAACTTCTTCTCTCAGAGGGTAGTGAATCTTTGGAATTCTCTGCCCATTGAAGCAGTGGAGGCTACCTCGTTAAATGTGTTTAAGTCACAGATAGATTTTTAACCAATAAGGGAATTAAGGGTTATGGGGAGCAGGCGGGTAAGTGGAACTGAACCACTATCAGATCAGCCATGATCTTATTGAATGGAGGGGCAGGCTTGAGGGGCTAGATGGCCTACTCCTGCTCCTATTTCTTATGTTCTTATGGACCCCGGTGTCCTGTCAAGCAGACATCAAGAATCCCACTGGGTATTGGAGGTCCTGGGACCTCATTGGCCGGAAGCCAGAGAGGTTTCTGAAAAGGGAAGCAGGCAGGGGGATAAAGGGACACATTTTCAGCAGCGAAGACTCGATGAAGGAGTCCTTGACCGTTTGGAAGACCGACCAGAGAAGATAGGAAGGAAGAAGCTACCATCGAGACTCACCTTCATGACGACAGACCAGAGGGACTCAGAGAATTGAGCCTGCAGTTTTAACCAAACCATCTTTGCAGGTAATATATTTGAATCTGGGGTATCCTCTTGTTTTATGCGGGTAATTTAAGGGTTAGTAGTGTTATTATTAATCAACTATAATTAATAAACTATAAGAAGGATGTGGAAGCATTGGAGAGAGTGCAGAGGAGATTTACCAGGGTGCTGCCTGGTTTGGAGAGTATGAGGAAAGGTTGAGGGAGCTGCGGCTTTTCTCTTTGGAGCGGAGGAGGATGAGAGATCGAGGTTTATAAGATGATGAGAGGGATTGATAGAGTGGACGTGCAGAGACTATTTTTTCAGGTGGATGTAGCTGTTACTAGGGGGCATAACTATAAGGTTCATGGTGGGAGGGATGTCCGAAGTAGATTCTTTACTCAGAGAGTGGTTGGGGTGTGGAATACACTGCCTGCTGTGATAGTGGAGTCGGACACTTTAGGAAGTTTCAAGCGGTTATTGGATAGGCACATGGAGCACACCAGAATGATAGGGAGGGGGATAGCTCGATCTTGGGATTGGACATAGCGCGGCACAACATTGAGGGCCGAAGGGCCTGTACTGTGCTGTAATGTTCCATGTTCTAAGCTTGTTGACCCTTTACTTGTGTTTGTCCTTGGTCCATCTTGAAGATAAGGACACCAGGGTAAAATCTTGGAGTGAGCAAATAGGTCGAAAGTGTCTGAGAATTAAAAGGTACAACACCCAATTTGTAAGGCTCTGACTCAGAGGTGAGTGTGCTACCCACAGGGTCAGCGCTAACTTTGGAATGTTCCGCAGGAAACAGTCGGAGGCAGGCATGTTATTGTGCCGTTAAAATCCCACAACTGGGAGGGAGGATTAGACGCATCGATGATCTGAGGAGTGTAGGAAGTTGAAGAGGAATTTTTAGACCCTGGGGTTGAGTCAAACGTATAGTTCAAGCCCACATCACTCCCATGTTCTGACAGATAACTAAATATAAACCTCTGTTTCAAAGAAGCGTAGAACTGATGCAGATGATAAGGCATCTGAAGTTTACAGCTTATTTCCTGTTCTGAAGCCTTCTGCTCACTTTGAGGTTGGCCTTGATACAAATCTTACACAGTTCCAGGCGTGACTGATCTCAAATTGCCTGAAGCTCAGAGATCACCACAATAAGACTTGCACTGCAGGTTGGCACAGTGGTTTGCACTGCTGCTCCATGGTGCCAGGGACCCGGGTTTGATTCCTGGTCTTGGGGCCACTGTCTGTGCGGCGTTCTCCCCCCTCTCCACCGTGTCTGCATGGGTTTCCTCCGGGCGCTCTGGTTTTCTCCCACAGCGCAAAAGACGTGAAGGTTAGTTGCTAAAATCTCCCTCAGTGTTACCCGAACAGGCTCTGGAGTGTGACAGCTCAGGGATTTTCACAGCGACTTCATTGCGGTGTTAATGTGAGCCTTACTTGTGACTAATAAATAAACTTTTACATTATATCCCATAGTCCAAAAGATGTGCTGGTTAGGGCGCATTGGCCATGCTAAATTCTCCCTCAATGTTACCCGAACAGGCGCCACAGCGTGGAGCCTAGGGGATTTCCATATTAACTTCATTGCGGTGTTAATGTAAGCCGACTTGTGACACCAATAAATAAACTCTAAAAGCATTCCTATAGCGCCTGTCACAACCTCAGGCTGTTCCCGAAGTGTTTCACAGCCAATCAAATGCTTTTGCAATGGCCGTCGCTGGGGTCAATTTATACGCACTGAGCTCCCACAACAGCAATGTGACTGTTAACAAATTTTCAGATGTTGATTGAGGGGAGAACTAACCCCAAGAAATCTGTCTGTCCATATGAGAGAGCAGGCAAGGCCCTCGGTTTTGCGTCTCGTCCGAAACCTTTGACAGTGCAGCACTCCCTCAGTACTGCACAGTGAGTGTAGTTCTAGATTTACCATTGTACTATCTGGCTGGTTACCACACACACACACACACACACACACACACACACACACACACACACACACACACACACACACACACACACACACACACACACACACACACTATCGATTCCGCTGTAGGCCAGGCCGCAGAGGCAGTTCAGAAGGTTACGAAAGACAAATCGCAGGGGCTTGAGTGCATAATGAAGGCAGACACTACAGCACTGCGGGAGTGCGGCACTGTCAGAGGTGCAGTTTTGAGGTGGATGTCAAAGATCCCACGACCACTCTTTAAAAAGAAAGCACGGGGTGGGGGGGGTTGGAGAGGTAGGTGGATGTTCTTCCCGGGGCTGATAGCTATCTCTCAAAAAACAGATTACTTGGTCCTAAGCCATAGAGGTTTACAGCACGGAAACAGGCCCTTCGCCCCAACTTGTCCACGCCACCCTTTTTTTTAAACCCCTAAGCTAGTCCCAATTGTCCGCATTTGGCCCATATCTCTCTACACCCATCGTACCCATGTAACTATCTAAATGCTTTTTAAAAGACAAAATTGTACCCGCCTCTACTACTACCTCTGGCAGCTCGTTCCAGACACTCACCACCCTCTGAGTGAAAGAATTGCCCCTCTGGACACTTTTGTATCTCTCCCCTCTCACCTTAAACCTTCGCCCTCTAGTTTTAGACTCCCCTACCTTTGGGAAAAGATATTGACTATCGAGCTGATCTGTGCCCCTCATTATTTGATAGACCTCTATAAGATCACCCCTCAGCCTCCTACGCTCCAGAGAAAGAAGTCCCAGTCTCTTAGGCTGGGATGTGCTCTGAGGCTGATTGGTTTACCAAATTGACACTATTCTCCCCTGAATCTGGCTAAGTTAGGGGTTCCATTCGTAGACACGCAGGGTAGAATAGGTGTAGAGTGATGCGGCGGCGCAGGCTCGTTGGGCCGAAGGGCCTGTTTCCCGTGCTGGGTTGTTCTTTGTTCTTTGTCTATCCAGCCTCTCCTTATAACTCAATCCATCAAGTCCCAGTAGCATCCTAGTAAATCTTTTCTGCACTCTTTCTAGTTTAATAATATCCTTTTTATATTAGGGTGACCAGAACTGTACACAGCATTCCTAGTGTGTGGCCTTACCAATGTCTTGTACAACTCCAACAAGACGTCCCAACTCCTGTATTCAATGTTCTGATCGATGAGACCAAGCATGCCGAGTGCCTTCTTCACCACTCTGTCCACTTTCAAGGTCATTACAACATTGCCGTTTGTGGGATCTTGCTGTGCGTGAACTGCATTTCCTGGATCCCAACACTTTGAATAGTACGTGATTGGTCGTAGGCAGAGCCTGGCATGATGAGAGGCATAAATTTAATTATTTTCTTCCATGCATGGAGAATTGGATAACTGACCTTCGTCGACCATTACAGACATCAACTGTGAGAAACCCTGATCTGTTGGATTTGGGCCAGCGCCTTTCAAATCAGAGATTGCTATTGTGCCTCAGAGAGGAGGAAGTGAATCAGGTTGACACTGATTGACTCACTACTAACTAACTGCTTCACCAAGTGTAACCATCACCGAGGTCCCCCCACTGTCAGCCTCCTTGGGGTTACCATTGACCAGAAGCTGAACTGCACTCACTGCAAGTCGCTACAAGAGCAAGTCAGAGGAATACTGCGGCGATTAACTCACCTCCTGACTCCCCAAATAGATACATAGAGTGGACGTGCAGAGACTATTTCCTCGGGTGGATGTAGCTGTTACTAGGGGGCGTAACTACAAGGTGGGAGACATAGGAGGGATATCTGAGGTAGATTCTTCACTCAGAGAGTGGTTGGGGTGTGGGATGCGCTGCTGTTACTAGGGGGCATAACTATAAGGTGGGAGATATAGGAGGGATGTCCAAGGTAGATTCTTCAGTCAGAGAGTGGTCGGAGTGTGGGATGCGCTGCCTGCTGTGACAGTGGAGTTGGACACTTACAAGCTGTTATTGGGTAGGCACATGGAGCACACCAGAATGATAGGGAGTGGGATAGCTTGATCTTGCGTTCGGACGGAGCTTGGCACAACACCGAGGGCCGAAGGGCCTGTACTGTGTCCTATGTTTCAGTGTTGAAATTCTGGAGTTCCCTCCCTAATGGCATTGCAGGTCAGCCCGCAGAACGTGGGATTCAAAAACGGCGGCTCACCTTCTCAAAGGCAGGTCGGAGATGGGCAACAAATGTTGTGATGTGGAGGTGCAGACGTTGGACTGGGGTAAACACAGTTCCCACTCTCCACTCACCTGACGAAGGGGCAAACCCCGAAAGCTCGTGGGTTTACTATCAAATAAACCTGTTGGACTTTAACCCGGTGTTGTGAGGCTTCTCGGACTAAATGTTGGCCCAACCCGTATCCCACGAATGAATAAAAAAAGTAACCTCCAGGATTGTCTTGCAGTCAGAGACCCAGTCTTTACTGCAGAGTGGGAAGAAGTGTGTTACCCTCTGGTTAAGCCCCTTCTGCCCCACACTCCGAGAAATGGCCACAGGGAGCGACGGGGGGTGGGGAATCTGGCCTTCTCCTCCTTCAAGCAGAGAAGGGGTGTTGGGATTTAATGGAGGTTTTCGAAAAGATTTTAGTCGAAGAGACTGTTTCTCATTGAGACCAAGGGGATCGAGATCCCAGATAAAGGATGATTGACACCATTGCCACGGCGGGGTGGGGGAGATGAAAATGTTTTTTTTTAAGCGCTGGGTGGGGGGGCGTTCCAACTCGCCCTAAGGCCAGAAACTCCCACCCAAGGTCAAAGGACCTTTGTGCGGTCTGTGTCCCGCCCCGCTACGATTCCCCTGGCAGTGAGTCTGGAAGGTGGTGTCGGGAAAGGCAGCAGAATCAGTAGGAAACAAGGAACTTGGATAAATACCAAAGCGGGGAGACAAGGTTATGGGGAATGGGGGCCGGCGTTGCAGGAGTAGCTCTCTCAGGGAATGGGTGGTGTGGCCCTCTCGCAGCGCCACTCTCCATCAAAGACAGCTCAGTGGGAAGTGACTCAAGTCGAGATTGCATCTGAGTTCAGTGGTTTTCAGAAGGGCCTTTGTGTCAGTCAAACCAAAGGAAGTTGAAGTGAGTGGAAACCTCCAGGGTTGAAAGTGTGCAGCACAATTGCAACAGTGTGTGACAGTGCTGTGGTACTTAGGGATTACAGACAGCTCTGAAAGGTTAGCGAACTCATTCGGTTCAGCAACGAGAGGCAGCACTGACGGCAAAGCGATGGACACCTCTCTCGCTGTCCGGATCCTCTGGCTTCTCAGCACAGGTAAACCCCCTCTCTCTCCCTCTGTTCCTCTCACTTTCCCCGCTCCCCACATCCCATTTTACGATGTGGCTCCATTGTCGAATTGTACAGCACAGGGAGAGTTTGTTCGGCTCTTGTGCTTGTTCAATCATTCCCACTCTTTCCCCACACCACCACCGTTCTCCCCCCCGCCCCCGCCCCCAACCCCCCGTTGGCCACCCCTGGCACATCTTCCCTTTCAAGTATTCATCCCAGTTTCCCTTTTGAAAGTTCCTGCTTCCAACGCCCCTTCCAGACCACAACTGGACGGCGCAGTGGTTAACACTGCTGCCTCACAGCGCCAGGCACCCGGGTTCGATTCCTGGCCTTGGGTCACTGTCTGAGCGGAGTCTGCACATTCTCCCCGTGTCTGTGTGGGTTTCCTCCCACAGTCTGAAAGACGTGCTGGTTAGGGTGCATTGACCCTAGGGTGTGGCGACTGGGGGAATTTCGCTTCATTGCAGTGTTAATGTAAGCCTTACTTGTGGCTAATAGATAAACTTTAAACAATTCGTTGCGTAACTAAAATTCTCCTCAGCTGCCCCTTTCAGCAATTCTGTTCAATCTGTATCTCTCTATTTACCCACTGGAAACATTTCCTCCTTATTTATTCTCCCAAAGCCTCCAATAACTTCGAAACCCTTCTGTTAAATCTCCCCTGAACCTTCTCTGCTCCAAGAAGAGCAACCCCCAGTCTCTCCATACTAACTGAACTCCCTCATCCCTGGTCTGCACCCTCTCCAAAGGCACGACATCCTTCTGGAAGTGTGGGGCCGGGAACTGGGACACTGTGACGTAGATTTTCCTATCCCGTCTGCTGCGGGAATCGTGGCAGGCAGGATGGAAAACTTGACGGGCCGTTGACCTCAGGCAGGGATTTCCAGTCTCGGGGCAGGAAGAACTGGAGTATCCTGCAAAATATTCCAGCTGAGTCTCAGAATTCAAAATATGCTCCAACCTGTGAAAGCCCGTGCGTGTGTGTGTGTGTGTAAGTGTGAATGCGTCTGTCTGTGTGTTTATACCAGTGTGTCTGTGTTAAGTTAGTGTGTTAAGATGTGTGTATCTGTGTAAGTGTGCATGCATGTGCATGTAAGTGTGTGTGTGTGTGTGCACGTATGAGCCTGTGTGTTTGTGCACACATGTAACTGTGTGTGTATGTGTGTGTGTGTGCACATATAAGCCTGTGTGTGCGTGCACATGTAAGTGTGTGTGCATGTAAGTGTACATGTGTATGTGTGCATGTGTGCATGCATGTAAGTGTGTGCACGTGTGTGTGCACATGTAAGTGTGTGCATGTGTATGTGCCTGCACGTGTAAGTTTGTACATGTGTGTGTGCGTGTGTGTGTGTAAGTATGTGTATGTGTAAGTGTATGTGGGTATAAGTGTGTGTGAGTGTGTGTGTGTAAGTATGTGCATGTGTATGTGCCTGCATGTACAAATGTATGCGTGTGTAAGTGTGTGTGCTTGTGTGTGTGCATTAAGTGTGTGCACGTGTAAGTATGTGTGTGTATGAGCTTGTACGTGTGTGTGCTTGTGTAAGTGTGTGTGTGTAAATGTGCACGTGTGTATGTAGGCATGTATGAATGTATGAGTGCGTGTTGTGCAAAATTTACCACTGGAGTCAGATTTGGAGGTTCAATAAGACAGTTTTATTTCAGACACAAAGCTTCGGGGAGAAAGTACTGGTACTCCGCAGCACTCGGCAACTACCTTCTCAATCATACAATGGGAGTGGTTCATTTTTATACCTTTCAGACAACAGGTAGTCCGGACATTAGCCGTTTAACACATCGTTACAGCTGAGTAGACAGATCGATAGTTAACACATCGTTACAATCAGACAGGTAGAGACATGGACAGTTAGAACATAGAACATTACAGCGCAGAACAGGCCCTTCGGCCTGTTAACATAGCATCGTTCATAGAATGGATACATTTCCTCGATCAATGACTGGCTTCGATCTACATTCAATGATTTTTTTTGTTGCATTTATGTTCCCACCTAGGGCTGATCCTACGATCAGTCCCTATTGTTCTACGTCTGCCCTTATCTTTAAAGTGCCCCAAGCTCTGACTAGATTCCTGCAGCGTCTGGGTTACTGCATGTTTTAAGTGCTAAAAGTGAGTGATGTCTCTTCCCATTTTGTGTGCCAGGTAAACATTGCTTTATTTTCCCCACTTCAGCACGCATATGTGTATGCATGTGTGTGTGTGTAATTATTTGTGCGTGTACATGTGTGCGCTTGTAAGTGCACGCATGTGTAACGATGTGTGTGTGTGCGCAAGTGTATGTTTGCGATCTTGCTGTGTGGACAGTAGGTATCAGAGTGACATTCCAGTGCACTGCTTCTCTGCTCCAGGCTGAGTTTGAGAGATTCCTGATGCGGAGGGAGTCACTGTGAGGGAGAGACATGTGTGGCCTCCGCCTCGTTCCTGCCTCTCCTTCTCAGCGGTGACTGTCCGAAGCCTCACTGTCTGAAACGTCCCTCGACTCCCTGAGTAACCCACACCCTTTCTGTCTCACACACAGCTGCGGCTGGGGAGTATTCCATCTGGCAGACTCCGAAATCGCTCTCCGTCCGGGAAGGGGACCCGATTCGCCTGGGCTGTGCCTTTAACCTCAGCGACAGGATGGAGCCGGAGACTGTTGCCTTCAAATGGAGGGTGAAGAATTTTAGTCTGGTAGCAACAGAGACCACCTCAAACAAGACCTACCGCGAAAACTCCTCAGGCCAAGGATTCCGCATAGAAGCCACTCTGGCCACAAGGGAAGCATCCCTGATCTTGGATCATGCAACACTTAACCATAGCGGAGTCTACACCTGCTCCATCACGATTATTAAACCTCTGCCAATACAGAAGGATTTACAGGGGAACGGAACTGTCGTCACAGTGTTGGGTAAAAAAAACACTGACTCTCACTGGGGTACGGGTTTGACACACACTGTCTCTCACTGGGGTACGGGTCCCACACACACACTGACTCTCACTGGGGTACGGGTCCCACACACACACTGACTCTCACTGGGGTACGGGTCCCACACACACTGACTCTCACTGGGGTACGGGTCCCACACACACTGACTCTCACTGGGGTACGGGTCCCACACACACTGACTCTCACTGGGGTCCCCCACACACACTGACTCTCAGTGGGGCCCAACACACAGACTCTCACTGGGGTACGGGTCCTACACTCACTGACTCTTACCGGGGTACAGGTCCCACACACACACTGACTCTCACTGGGGTACGGGTCCCACACACACACTGACTCTCACTGGGGTACGGGTCCCACACACACACACTGACTCTCACTGGGGTACGGGTCCCACACACACACTGACTCACACTGGGGTACAGGTTCCACACACACACAGTGACTCTCACCGGGGTACAGGTCCCACACACACACTGACTCTCACTGGGGTCCCACACACACACTGACTCTCACTGGGGTACCACACACACACTGACTCTCACTGGGGTCCCACACACACACTGACTCTCACTGGGGTACGGGTCCCACACACACACTGACTCTCACTGGGGTACGGGTCCCACACACACACTGACTCTCACTGGGGTACGGGTCCCACACACACACACACAGTGACTCTCACCGGGGTACAGGTCCCACACACACATTGACTCTCACTGGGGTACGGGTCCCACACACACACTGACTCTCACTGGGGTACGGGTCCCACACACACACTGACTCTCACTGGGGTACGGGTCCCACACACACACTGACTCACACTGGGGTACGGGTTCCACACACACACAGTGACTCTCACCGGGGTACAGGTCCCACACACACACTGACTCTCACTGGGGTCCCACACACACACTGACTCTCACTGGGGTACCACACACACACTGACTCTCACTGGGGTACGGGTCCCACACACACACTGACTCTCACTGGGGTACGGGTCCCACACACACACTGACTCACACTGGGGTACGGGTTCCACACACACACTGACTCTCGCTGGGGTACGGGTCCCACACACACTGACTCTCACTGGGGTACGGGTCCCACACACACTGACTCTCACTGGGGTACGGGTTCGACACACACTGTCTCTCACTGGGGTACGGGTCCCACACACACACTGACTCTCACTGGGGTACGGGTCCCACACACACTGACTCTCACTGGGGTACGGGTTCGACACACACTGTCTCTCACTGGGGTACGCACACACACTGACTCTCACTGGGGTACGGGTCCCACACACACTGACTCTCACTGGGGTACGGGTCCCACACACACACTGACTCTCACTGGGGTACGGGTCCCACAGATACTGAGTCAGTTTACAATATTAAGGATGTAATTAAATGGAAACTATTGTTATTTCCTTTAGAAGCGAAGCCGTTCTCCTCCCTCCTTGTGTCCATGGTGACAGTTGGAATCTTATTAATCCTCTTTCTCACCGTTTGCCTGATAATGAGGCGAATCTCTCAAGGTAGGCTAACCCTGTGGCGTTTCCTGTCTGAGGAAAATCAATTTGAAATATCTGCAGTCTATTAACCAGTGCTTTGAGCTGCACCCATCTTCTAAAGGTTGTGTCCTGTGTGTTGATACAGAGTAAATCTCCCTCTACACTGTCTCCCATCAAACACTCCCAGGACAGGTACAGCACGGGGTTCGATACAGATTAAAGCTCCCTCTACACTGTCTCCCATCAAACACTCCCAGGACAGGTACAGCACGGGATTAGATACAGAGTAAAGCTCCCTCTACACTGTCCCCCCATCAAACACTCCCAGGACAGGTACAGCACGGGGTTCGATACAGATTAAAGCTCCCTCTACACTGTCTCCCATCAAACACTCCCAGGACAGGTACAGCACGGGGTTAGATACAGAGTAAAGCTCCCTCTACACTGTCCCCATCAAACACTCCCAGGACAGGTACAGCACGGGGTTAGATACAGAGTAAAGCTCCCTCTACACTGTCCCCATCAAACACTCCCAGGACAGGTACAGCACGGGGTTAGATACAGAGTAAATCTCCCTCTACACTGTCCCCCATCAAACACTCCCAGGACAGGTACAGCACGGGGTTAGATACAGAGTAAAGCTCCCTCTACACTGTCCCCCATCAAACACTCCCAGGACAGGTACAGCATGGTGTTAGATACAGAGTAAAGCTTCCTCTACACTGTCCCATCAAACACTCCCAGGACAGGTACAGCACGGGGTTAGATACAGATTAAAGCTCCCTCTACACTGTCCCCCATCAAACACTCCCAGGACAGGTACAGCACGGGGTTAGATGCAGAGTAAAGCTCCCTCTACACTGTCCCCCATCAAACACTCCCAGGACAGGTCGAGAGGTCTGCAAACTACTTTGTTTGTAACTTTGCATCTGTTTGTACTTTATGCAGGAAACGCTTGCAAGTCAGTGTTTACCTCCAGGAGTACTGAACAAGAGCTGGGCACCAGTCAGTGTCATCAAGGGCCAGAGGTGAGTCTTTATTGGGAGATCTGAGATGCGGACCGACATCACGAGGCAGGATTCAGATTAATCTCCTGACTCGGCGCTTACAAGGGATCAGAAAACACAGATAGCGTCCCAGAATGAGTCAGATAGCTTCTGTATTGAATTCCAAAGCTTTTGGGCGGACTGGGACGAGTGGAAAATTGTCCAGAGTTTCTGTGTGATACGGGTGGGGCAGTTTGGGAATAATGCTTCGGAATTCAGAAACACACAGGGACTTGGGAGTCATTGTTCAAGATTCTCTTAAGATTAACGTGCAGGTTCAGTCAGCAGTTAGGAAGGTAAGTGCAATGTTCGCATTCATGTCGAGAAGGCTAGAATACAAGAGCAGGGATGTACTTCTGGGGTCACATGGGACTCTGATCAGACCCCATTTGGAATATTGTGAGCAGTTTTGGGCCCCGTATCTAAGGAATGATGTGCCGGCCTTGGAAAAGGTCCAGAGGAGATTCACAAGAATGATCCCTGGAACGAAGAGTTTGTCCTATGAGGAACGGTTGAGGACTCGGGGTCTGTACCCGTTAGAAGGATGGGAGGGGGATCTTATTGAAACTTACAGGATACTGCGAGGCCTGGATAGAGTGGACATGGAAAGGATGTTTCCACTAGTAGGAAAAACTAGAACCAGAGGGCACAACCTCAGGCTAAAGGGGCGATCCTTTAAAACAGAGATGAGGAGGAATTTCTTCAGCCAGAGAGTGGGGAATCTGTGGAACTCTTTGCTGAGAGGAGGCTAGGTCATTGAGTATCTTTAAGACAGAGATAGATAGGTTCTTGATTAATAAGGGGATCAGAGGTTACGGGGAGAAGGCAGGAGAATGCGGATGAGAAAAATATCAGCCATGATAGAATGGCGGAGCAGACTCAATGGGCTGAGTGGCCTAATTCTACTCCTATATCTTATGGCCTTAACGCTGGCAG